>NC_045438.1:0-155376 GCF_002776525.5 Piliocolobus tephrosceles
TTTCAGCTTTGCCAACTGATCTTTGTCTCAAGGATGCAACTCTGCCACGGCTGCACCACAACAGTCTTCTGCAGGTGGCCTGTGAAGAGATGGGCATGACTGCAGCCCCATCAAACTTTACTTATGGACATGGAAGCTTCTCAGTGTCATGAAGTGTTAGTTTTTTATTTGTTCAACCATTTGGAAATGTAAAATCCATTCTGGATTCACGGGCCATAAGAACAGGCAGGGACAGGCTGCCCCTGGCCGACCTCTGGAATGAGCTTAGAGAAGGAAATGACAGGCTGGGCCAGCGCAGCCTCCTCACAGTGGATTCGCTGCAGGAGGGTCCTTCTTAGCAACCACTTCTCATCCTTCATCTTGGCTCCAAGTTCAGTTCAGGTGGAGAAACACAGAACAGAACTGGCCTCAGCAATAAGAAGGAAGGAGATGCAGTGTCAAGCAGACATGTGGATCCATCACACTCAACATTCACACCAAGTGGAGCACAGGCAGGACCAGCCCGGGGGGAGGCCAAAGTGGAGGCTCTCTGGGGTGGGGGACCTCTGGGTGGGCAAGATTCTCTACCTAAAACTCATATAGAAGATCTACACGGCAGTAGTTACAGAAAACACACACTAAGAAAAAGGCCAAAATAAAAATAGGACACCAAGTTTGGCCAAACGAGTCTCACAAGTCAGTAGGTAAAAAAGCCCAGGGGGGCCCACCAGAGGAGCTGGGGTCGGTTCCTGCCTGCAGTGGGTCTGGGACACCCCATTCCCACAGATGAGGACCCAAGCTTTGGGGAGGAAGCTGTCAGAGTCACCCAGTTAGCTGTTCAGAGCTGGAGCCACAGAGCAGGTGAGGAGCCCTGGCCACGTCCCCGTGTGGGCTGAGAAGCTGGGGTGGGAGCACACCCCCAGGGGCCGATGCAAACAGGGGACCATGGGCCCTCCTCCTGCCCAGAGCATGCTCAGCTCCCAAGGGACCACCAAGGCCTGGAACCCAGGGACACACCCCCTAACCCACATGCCCAGGCCTCCTGGACCAGGCAATGTCCAGTACAGGCAGGCAGTCTGGGCTTGGGGCCAGGACAGGGGTGGACGGTCCTGCTAGGCAGGCCTCCTTCTCCCTACCAGCTGGGCTGGTTGTACTGTAGTTTTGGTTCTGGCGACATATTGCTGCCCACTTTGGCCACACCAGTCCCTGGCTCCCTGGCTAGGCTCAGTGATGTCCAACCCACCTACACAGGCCCCACACACCCAGTGCCCTCTAGGCTCCCGTCAGCCAGGAGGACCCATGCTCATCCCCTGAAGTTTCCATGGGAGCCTGCATCCCACAGGGACCCACAGCTCAGGGCCAACCTCCATGGGGGCCTCTTGATTGTGGTGGTAGGGGTGGGGGGAGTTGACCTCCAGCCCTCTCATCCTGGCCACTGTATTTTGTGGGGTCATTCAGTCCTGGGAGCTTCCTGGGGACCCGAGAAGGAAGAGAACAGAGTGGTCATGGTAGCCTCAGCCCCAGGCTCTGGGCCAGAAGTTGATAACGACCAATTGAGAGCAACCACTGAATTCTATCCTCTTACAGTTACACGAGAAGTTGGCGAAGAACTGAATGTTGACCATTCTATGGTCATCTGGCATTTGAAGCCAATTGGAAAGCTGAAAAATCTTGATAAGTGGGTGCCTCATGAGCTGACCAAATATTTTTAAAATCATCCTTTTGAAGTGTCATCTTCTCTTATTCTATGAAACAACAATGAACCATTTCTTGATCAGATTGTGACATGCCACGAAAAGTGGATTTCATACAACAGCCAGCTCAGTGGTTGGACTGAGAAGAAGCTCCAAACCACTTCCCAAAGTCAAACTTGCACCAAAAAAAGGTCATGGTCACTGTTTGGTGGTCAGCTGCCGGTCTTCTGATCCACTACAGTTTTTGAATCCTGGTGAAATCATTACATCTGAGAAGTATGCCACGCCATTCGATGAGATGCACGGAACACTGCAGAGCCTGGAGCCAGCACTGGTCAACAGGAAGGGCCCAGTTCTCCACAACACCTGACCACATGTCATACAACCAGGGATTCAAAAGTTGAATACACTGGACTGTGATGTTTTGCCTCATCTGCCATATTCATCTGACCTCTCGCGAAGCAACTACTACTTCTTTAAGCATCTTGACAACTTTTTGCAGGGAAAACACTTACACAACGAGCAGGATGCAGAAAATGCTTTCCAGGAGTTCATCGAACCCTGAAAGCATGAAATAAACAAGTTTATTTCTCATTGGCAAAAATGTGTTCAATGTAATGGTTTCTTTTTCTCTTTTCTTTTTTTTTTTTAAGACAGAGTCTCACTCTGTTGCCCAGACCAGAGTGCAAAGGTGCAATCTCGGCTCACTGCAACCTCTGCCTCCTGGGTTCAAGAGATTCTCCTGCCTCAGCCTCTTGAGTAGCTGGGATTACAGGCACATGCCACCACACATGGCTACTTTGTATTTTTAGTAGAGACCGGATTTCACCATGTTGGTCAGGCTGGTCTGAAACTCCTGACCTCCTGATTCACCCGCCTCAGCCTCCCAAAGTGCTGGGATTCAGGCGTGATCCACTGTGCCCAGTCCATTGTAATGGGTTCTATTTTGATTAATAAAGATATGTTGCAGCCTAGTTATAAAAATTTAAAATTCATGGTCCAAAACCACAATTACTTTGGCAACAACCTAATAATAGAAGAATTAAAAGAGGCCTTTATATTAGAGAGCCCATGGATGATAAAATAATAAAGAATATTACAATCTCCTTAACCCACAAACTTGGTAACTTAGACCAACTGGATGAGTTAAAAGACACAATCTATTAATACTAAAACATAGGAAAAATAGGTAATCTGAATATATTGATATCTATTTTAAAAATAGAATCAATACTAATAACCTGACAGAAAACCTATATATTCCAAAAATCTGATATTCTGTCATGTTATTCTAACTGGTGGGATTTGGGGATTTCCATTTTGATAAGAACATAGGTGAGTTGCACTAACTTTTAGTGCTCATTGGTCAGGAAACCTATGTCCACTATAGGATACTGCAGAGCAATGCGTTATGGAGAATTTAGGCAAGAAAATATGATTTTCAGAGTTAAAGGAAGACAACCTGTTTTACGTACAGTAATTCCTCATAATATCACAGGGGATACCATATTTAAACTTTGGGGTACCCCCAGGTATAATTCTTATTTGAGCCACATGTGAATTTCAGAAACGGAGGCTTCCCAACTTTGGTGGCTTTCAACAGATGTGGAAGTTAATTCACAACCTACTTTGTGGAGGCATAAAATTCAATGAGCACTCATTTAGCATTTTATTTTAAATATTATTTTTGTAAACTTTGCATTTCCAATTAGGTGAAATTTTAAACCTGTTTCAGTTCTTATCCACTTTTTTTTTTTTTTCCCTGAGACGGAGTCTTGCCCTGTCACCCAGGCTGAAGTGCAGTGGCATGGACAGTAGCAACAGAGTGTTCTTGTGAGCCATCTACTAGTTCTCTTGACCGGAGCACGGCAACTGACTGCCTTTCTCTTTCCTTTCAATGGAAACTGATTCAGAATATTTTGAATATTTTGAGTTTCTACATCTACAGAGTTGAGGCACATGATCGCTGGCAGTGTAGACTCTCTGCATGGTTACAGGAAAGAGTTCAGGAGCCCATCAACCCACATTGGTGGAGACCACCTAATCCTCCAGGGAGTGCCACTCCATCTTCCTTGGGTTAGCGCCACATGTAGTAAGGCCATTACGTCTAAGGCTGGTAAGACTTGCTGTCCGAAGATTCGACTTTTGACATGCTGATAAGCAGCAGTGATAAGAAAAGCCCACACACTGGCTAGGAATTTTTCAATGCAAGCAGCTGAGATGCTTCTTCATATGCTTTGGTAGGGGCTAATATCAAACTCTTTCTTCCCATTTTCTTTACTCATCAGTGACTGAACCATTAGGCACCATAGATGTACACCTCATCAGGAGGGTGTAGGGGACAGCGGCAACGGGAGCAGCAGCACAAGAAACAAACAAGGCCACTACTTCTGCCTACATAATAACTATTGTCTTGGAGTGTACAATAATTAATAATGTTCACATGGCTGCCCTAAGCATACAGAGATGCTGACCAGAGTAGATGCAGGGACTACAGAGATACAGCCTGCTTCTTGCTAATTAAGACTTAAGTGTTGGCTTATGTGCTGTGCTTTTGTGCATTAATAAGCCAGGGCCTCAAAACTGCTGCTAAGCACAGGCCAAATGTCATGCTGGGGTGCAGTTAAACATTCATGTCTAAGAGATGAGAGCATTTTAGTGTGGGAGAAGATGACAACACCTGAAGACCACAAAACACTGTGCAGAAAAAAGGGAAGACCCATCGTCAGCTCACGGTTCTGACTCAGGTGACTGCTGATGTGTTATGGAACCATCAGCCGGCAGCAGGTAGGTCAAGTTGAGCAGGTGTCCTGCATGAGGGCTGGTCCATTCCATTTGTGTTGCCAATTGTTTCAATAGCGTCTCATGCACCCCACTGGTGAGGAAGGAATTCGCACCCTACGTTTACTGGCACCGTTAAACACATAACATCTATTACTAAACAGATAAGCCAGACATCAGTTATTAATTACATATAGGAGGATGGTGTAAGCTCCCACAGGCCCAAACTGGGATTAACTTGGAAGCAGAGAGTGGTATAGCATTTAAAAAAGTGAGGATATTCCTTTTTTTTTTTTTTTTTTTTGATACAGAACCTCGCTCTGACACCTTTGCTGGAGCACAGTTGTGTGATCTCGGCTCACTGCAAGCTCCGTCTTCTGGGTTCACATCGTTCTCCTGCCTTAGCCTCTCTAGAAGCTGGGACTACAGGCACCCACCCCCACGCATGGCTAATTTTTTGTATTTTTAGTAGAGACGGGGTTTCACCGTGTTAGCCAGGATGGTCTCGATCTCCTGACCTCATGAGTCACCCGCCTCTTCCTCCCTAAGTGCTGGGATTATAGGCGTGATCAACCGCGCCCGGCCGAGGATGTTCCTTTGTTCCTACAGGAGTATGTGAATGGTTTGTCTATCGGCTGGTAAGGAACTGAATCATGTGACACTGACTGGTAAGACTGTAATACTCTAAAATACAATATATAAACTATCATATCATAATCGTGCAATACTGTATACTAGAATACCAAAGGCACTGATGAAAAGCCTATAATATGTGACTGAGAGATTGAATGCTTCCTCCCTCAGATTGGTTACAACATATTGTCCTATCACAGTCCTCTATCCTTCATTCAAAGTGAATGATCCAAATAATAGACAGAAATAATAAAGAATAAAGGGCAACAAATGCAAAGAACTCACGAGATGATACTCCATGGCAAAATTTATGTACTTAGGAATGAATATCACCTCATTATTAGCAAAAAAAAAAAAATCTTTACATCAAGAGTAGTTTTTCCTTTAATAAAGGTGGAATGTGTATAATAAATAAGGGATAATCAAAATTTGCCAAATGAGGCTAGTAAGACAATCCCAACAAGTTACAATCATTATTCACTGGTCCATTAATCACAGGACAATACATATAATTGAAACTTACCTGACCAGGTGCAGTGGCTCATGTCTGTAATCCCAGCACGTTGGGAGGCCGAGGTGGGCAAAGCATGAGGCCAGGAGTTCAAGACCAGCCTAGCCAACATGACAAAATCCTGTCTCTACTAAAAATACAAAGAATTAGCTGGACGTAGTGGTGGGTACCTGTAGTCCAGGCAGCCTATAGGAGAAAATATTTGCAAATTGTGTATTTGTTATGGTGTTAACACTCAAATATATAAAGAACTACTACAACTCAAAAAAAGCAACTAAAAACTGGGCAAAGGACTTGAATAGATGTTTCCCCAAAGAAAATATACAAATGTTCAATAAACGTATGAAAAGATGTTCAAGATCACTAGTCATTAGAGATATGCAAATCAAAACAGGATGATCATGTGATTCGGCATTCCCATTATTTCTGGGTATATACTCAAAAAAATTTATAGCAGGGTCTTGAAGAGATATTCGTGCACCCAACATTATTCATGGTAGCCAAAAGAATAGAAATAACCCAAATGTCTGTCAAAGGGTGAGTGGATAAACAAAATGTGGTATGTAAATACAATGGGATATTATCCAGCCATGAAAAAGGAAGGGATTAACACATGTTATAACATGGATAAACCTTTAAAACATTATGCTAAGCAAAATAAACTACTCACAAACAAATACTATTTGAATCCACCTACATGGGATATATAGGATAGTCAAATTCACAGATAAAGAAGGTAGAATAGTGGTTGCCAGGAGCTGGAGGAGAATGGGAAAATGAGGAGTTACTCTTTAATGTGTACAGAATTTCATTCTGGAGATGGATAGTGGTGATGATTACATAACAATGTTAATGCATCTAATGCTAATGACTTGTCTGCTTAAAAAATTGTTTAAAAAGGCAATTTTTGTTTTGTGTATTTTACCACAATAAAAAGGTTTTTATAAAAAAGGAAACTGCTAAAAATGTAACCATTTAATAATGTATTAAATAAATAAAAGAATGATAGAGAACTAATTTGCTGAAAGATATACATTTGGAATTAATTACTTAGTTCCCCATCTTGGAGTATATTGATTAAACTAGCCGGAAGCATGTAGACATCCTTATGTTTCTCATTTCACCTTAGTTAATTGTTATCTGCAATTTAAGGATAACGAGCTACATTATAGCTACCATTTACTGCCTGTTTATTATCTATGAGGCTGCATAAATGTTCTACACTGAAGCTCTCACTTGATCCTCACAGCAAACATTTACAGAGGCGTCAAGCTAATTTTAGAGATGAGAAAACTAAAGGACTGAAAATGTAGTAAGTCTGTATCATAGAGCTACACAAAAGTCAAGTAACATTGCATCATAGAGCTGGCAAGTGGAACAGCCAGGATTTAAATGCAGATCTGTCTTTTTGCCTACATTCATTCAACAGACAATTATTAAGCTACTTTGTGCCAAGCACAATGCTGAGTGCTAAAGCCACAAAGATTAAAAGGATAAATTCCCAGCCTTAAGCAATTCACAATCTAGTATGTGAAAGAAATAAGAATACAGACAATTGGAGAACAATGTGCTATCCCTGGGAAAATAGAAGACACATCTAGCTCATAGTTAGGAAACCCTTACCAGAAGTGAAAGGTGGGGAGTGCAAGGAGGTGCAAACACCTGGGATGGGTCTCAAAAGCTGAGTAGGAATTAACCAGGAGAAGGCGGCATAGGAAACTGAAGCAATTATGCTGTATCCCAGGTAGAATAATACAGAACATTTAAAGAACTAACAAGTTTAAGTGTCCACAAGTAGTTTTCAGATGAAAAAGAGGCAAACTGCGTCTGGATTTGATACATCAGTTCAGGATATATGAAGGTTTCTTCCCTGTAAAACGAAGTAGAAGATTTATAGGTAACTACAATGATGAAATCATCTAGTTAGTGCCCTCTTCCTGTTACTCTTGTGCCTGAACTTCCAAACTTTTAAGAGCCATAGAACAATCCAGCAATAATGATAGCATATTTTTCTTTTTTCTTTTTTTTTGAGACAGAGTCTCGCTCTGCCGCCCGGGCTGGAGTGCAGTGGCCGGATCTCAGCTCACTGCAAGCTCCGCCTCCCAAGTTCCTGCCATTCTCCTGCCTCAGCCTCCCGAGTAGCTGGGACTACAGGCGCCGCCACCTCGCCCGGCTAGTTTTTTGTATTTTTAGTAGAGACGGGGTTTCACCGTGTTAGCCAGGATGGTCTCGATCTCCTGACCTCGTGATCCGCCTGTCTCGGCCTCCCAAAGTGCTGGGATTACAGGCTTGAGCCACCGCGCCCGGCCTCACGTATGATATTTTAAAGTCACCCATTCTTAAGGTCATTTCAGCAAGATGACCGACTAGAAAGCTGCAAGTTCTCCTTCCCTCATAGACACTGAGTTGACAATAACAGAATACCCTGTGAGAATCATAGAGACAGGTTGAGAAGATACATCACTTAAGGAAGCCATTGTAAAACCAAGACAGGATTTCAAAGAAAGAAGTAAGGAACTTTGCAGCATTTGATGTGTCTGTTCATGGGTCTCCCACTAAACGGCTTAATGTAGAACAATTAGAAATAACTCTTCTCCCATACTGGGGCTTTTGCCAAAAACGGAAGAGTAGACCATGTTTCCAATGTTATGTTTCATCTGGGTGCTGTCTTGGGGACTGATCTCTTTCTCACCTCACTAGGAGCGTTTGGAAGCTGCTGAAAACAGAAGCTAGTAGCATTGTTAGAGCTGCAGTTCCTCAGAAAAACACCAGGGAGAGCCAGAGATCATAAAAGGTTTGAAGCTCTTTCACTTCCAGCTAGGCTCATAGGCAAAGTCTTCCCCTGCTTGAAGGCAGTACACAACTGGGAGAGGGTGGTTGTTTTTTTCAAATTCCCAAATCCCGGCAAACAAACAAATTACCAGGCATACAAAGACAGAAAAAAAAAATGGCACAATCAAAGGAACAAACTCCAGAAACTAATTCTAAAGAAACATAAATCTATAAGCTGTCTAAAAATGATTTTTAAATAACTGTCATAAAAATACTCAATGAACTAAAAGAGAACACAGATAAATGACTAAGCAAAACCAAAAACAACCAGCAACCAAAATTAGAATATAGACAAGTCAATGGAAACTTTTTTTAAACATAGAAATTCTGGAGCTGAAAATTTCAATAATTAAACTAAAAATGTATTTTAAAGAATTAAAAAGCAGACTTTATCAGTAAGATGAAATAATGAGCAAACTTGAAGACAACTCAGTTGAAATGATTGAATCAGAGAATCAAACATAAAAAAGAATAAAGAAAAGTGAAAAGAGCCTATGGGACACTGTTAAGTGAACCAATATATACACTATGAGAATACTAGGAGGAGAGGAGAGAAAGAAGGGGGAGAGAGCTTATTTGAAAAAACAATGACTGAAAATACCCCAGATCTGAAGAAAGAAATAGACATGTGGATTCAAGACGCTGAAAAAACTCCAACCAATATAAATCCCAAGAGAGCAACACAGATGTATATTATAATTAAACTGTTTAAAGCCAAAGGCAAAGAAAGAATCTTGAACACAGAAAGGAAAAAAGAGATTCATCACATATAAAGGAGTTTCCATAAGATTATCAGGGGATTTCTCAGCAGAAACTTTGCAGGCTAGAAGGAAGTAGAATGACTCATTCAAAGTGTAGAAAGGAAAACAAAACTATCATCAATAAATACTCTAGCAAAAACATCCCATCCTTCACAAATGAATGAGAAATTAAGATTTTCCCAGACCAAGCAAATCTGCTTACAAGAAAGGTTAACAGGTGTCGTTCAAGTTGAAACAAAAGGATAGTAGAGAGCCATTTGACACCATGTGAAAATATAAGGTACTCTCATAAAGGTAAATTTATAGACAAATATCGTAACTTGTATTATTGTAATTTTGATGCATAAAATTTAAATGACCAAAAATTCTAAAGCCATAAAGTCATATTAGTGAGAATACAATATATGAAAATGTAAATTGTAACCTCAATGACATAAAGTAGGGGAGGTGGAACTGTTAAGAAGTAGAGTTGTTGTGTGTGATTAAACGCACTTGATATCAGTTTAAAATAAAATGTTATAACTTAAGATGTTTTATGCAATTGCAATGAAAACCACAAAGAAAAATCTATGTAATATATACAAAAGGAAATAAGAAGTAAATCAAAGCATATCATTGCAGAAGATCAACAAAATACAAAGAAGAGAGAAAGGAGAAACAGAGAAGCTATAAGATATACAAACAACAGTTAACAAAATGGCAATTGTAATTCTTCTACCATCAGTAATTACTTTAAGTGTAAATAGAGTCAACTGTCTGTTATATACAGAATGTTTGTGTTACCCTAAAATTCGCATGAAGCCCTAGTCTGAAATGTGACAGTAGTTAGCGATGCAATCATTTGAGGTAATTAGATTTAGATGAGGTCATGAGAATTAAGTGTCTTTTTTTCCATTTTTTCTTTCTTCTCTTTTTTAGAGAAACAAGGTCTCACTCTGTCACCCAGGTTAGAGTGCAATGGTATGATCATGGCTCACTGCAGCCTTGAAATTCTAAGTTCAGTCTCCCAAGTAGCTAGGACTACAAGCATGTGCCACCATGCCCAGTTACGTTATTTTTTTGTAGAGATGTGGTCTTGCTATGTTGCCCAAGATAATCTTGAACTCCTGATCTCAAGTGATCCTCCCACCTTGACTTCCCAAAGTGCTAGGGTTATAGGCATGAGCCACCACACTTGGCCAACAGATTAATGTTCTTATAAGAAGAGGAAAATATTAGATCTCTTTCTTTCTCTATCATGTGAGGATACAGCAAGATGGCAGCTGGCTGTAAGCTAGAAAAAGGGCCTTCATCAGAACCCAACCATGCAGGGACCTTGATCTCAGACTTCCCAGCCTCCAGAACTGTGAGAAATGAATTTGTATTGTTTAAGCCACCCAGTCTGTGGTATTTTATCAGCCTGAGAATACTAAGACACTGTCCAATCAAAGAACATAGATTGACAGAGTGGATAAAAAACATAGGACCCAGCTATATGCTTTCTAAAAGAAACTCACTTTACATCTAAGACACATGTAAGATGAAAGTGAAAAAATAGGAAAAGATACTCCATGTAAATGGCAACCAAAAACAGCAGGAGTGGCTATACTAGTGCTTAATATTGGTATAGCAGACAAAACAGCCTTCAAATCAAAAACTATTATAAGAGACTAAGAAGGGCATTTAGATAGATAAAAGAGTAACTTTACCAGAAAGATATAATAATCCTAAGTATTTATGCACCAAATCTCCAAGTTTCCAAATAAAAATATACAAAGCAAACTTTGACACAATTGGAGTGAGAAATAACAGCAAAATAGTAGTAGGAGACTTCAATACCCCACTTTCAATAGTGAATAGAATAACCAGACAGAATATCAATAAGAAAACAGGAGATTTAAATAACACAGATGTACTTCATTTTATTACAGTTTGCTTAAATATTGTGTTTCTCACAAATTGAAGGTTTGTGGCAACCCTGCATGAAGTAAACCTATTGAAACCATTTTTCTGACAGTATGTGCTTGCCTTGTGCCTCATGTCACATTTTAGTAATTCTCACAATGTTTCAACCATTATTATTATATCTGTAGGGTGATCTGTGGTCAGTGATCTTTGATGTTACTATTATAATTTATTTGAGGCCCCACAAACCATGCCCATATAAAACAGTGCAATTGATTGATAAATGTTGTATATGTTCTGAGTGCTCTGCTGACCAGGCAATCCCTCATCTCTCTGCATCTCCTTGGATCTCCCTATTCTCAGAGACACAAAAATAATGAAATTAGGTCAATAGAAACTCTGCCATGGCATCTAAATGTTCAAATAAAGAAAAATTTGCACGTATCTCCTTTGAAATCAAAACCTACAAATGATTAAACTTAATGGAAAAGCATGTCCAAAGCTGAGATAGGCCAAAAGCTAGTCCTCTTGTGACAGTTAGCAAGTTGTGAATGCAAAAAAATTTCTTATAAAAAAATGAAAAGTGCTATTCTAGTGAAAACGTGAATAATAAGAAAGGAAAACAGCCTTCTTACTGAAAGGAAGACAGTTTGATCTGAATACTTTGAACAAGTCAGAACACACCCTTAAACCAAAGCCTATTCAACAGCAAGATCGTCACTCTCTTCCATTTTATGAAGGCTAAGAGAGGTAAGGAGACTGCAGAAGAAAAGCTGGGAGCTAGGAGAGTTTGGTTCATGAGGTTGAAGGAAAGAAACTATCTCCATAACATAAAAGTGCAAGATGGAGCAGCAATTACTTATGTAGTAACTGTAGCAAGTTATCCAGAAGATGTAGCCAAGATCATTAATTCAGGTAGTTACACTTAACAACAGATTTTTAATGTAGACAAAACAACCTTATATTGGAAGAAGATGCTATCTAGCACTTTCAGAGTTAAAGAGAAAATCACTGACTCTCATAATGAGGATGACTCTCTAATTAGGTGTTAACACAGCTGGTGACTTTAGCTAGAAACCAATGCTGATTTACCATCTGAAAATCCATTTTGTAAAATCATTACCATTCTGAAAATCCTAGAGACCTTAAGAATTACACCAAATCTACTCTGCTTGTACTCTATAAATGAAACAGCAAAGCCTAGATAACAGCACATTAATTGACAGCATGGCTTATTGGATATTTTAAGCCCATTGTTGAGACCCACTGCTCAAAGAAAATGATTTTGTTTTAAAATATTACTGTTCCTTGACAATACTCCTAATCATCTAAGAGCTTTTATGGGGATGTCCAGGAAAATTAATGTTGTTTTTGTGCCTACAAACATAACATCCATTCTGCAACTCATAGATCAAGGGGTAATTTCAACATTTAAATCTTATTATTTAAGAAATACATTTATAAGGCTGTAGCTGCCACAAAGAATGATTCATTTGATAGATCTGGGCAAAGTAAATTTAAACCCTTCTGGAAAGAATTAACCATTTTAGATGCTATTAAGAACATTTGTAATCCATGGGAAGAGGTCAAGATGTCAACATTAATATAAATTTGCAAAAGTTCACTCCAGCCCTTATGGATAACTTTGAGAGGTTCAAGACTTGAGCAGAGGAAATAATTAAAATTGTGGTAAAAATAGCAGGAGAACAAAAGTAGAAGTAGAACGGAAAGAGGTGGCAAAATTGCTGAAATTTCATTATCGAACTTGAATGATGAAGAGTTGCTTTTAATGAATGAGCAAAAAAAAAGTAGTTCCCTGAGATGGAGTCTATTGCTGGTGCAGACACTACGAACATTTTTGAAATGACAACAAAGAATTTAGAAAATTACATAAACTTAATTGATAAATCAGTAGCAGCATTTGAGAGATTTGACTTCAATTTTAAGAGAATTCTACTATAGGGTAAAATGCTATCAAGAAGCATTGTATGCAACAGGGAAATATTTTATGAAAGAGTCAATTGATGTAGCAAATTTTACTGTTGTAAAATCTTTCAGGCATGCCTGAAAGAAAGGCAGCATCTCCCATCAGGGGCTTATAGACAAAACTACCATCTCCCTGGGACAGAGCACCTGGTGAATGGCAGCTGTGGGTGTGGCTTCAGCAGACTTAAACCTTCCTGCCTGCTGGCTCTAAAGAGAGCAGCAGACCTCCCAGCACAGTGAGTACTACAGCTCTGCTAAGGGACAGACTGCCTCCTCAAGCGGGTCCATGACCCCTGTGCCTCCCAACGGGGAGACACCTCCCATTAGGGGTCAACAGACACCTCATCCAGGAGAGCTCCAGTTGGCATCTGGCAGGTGCTGCTCTGGACCAAAGCTTCCAGAGTAAGGAACGGGCAGCAATCTTTGTTGTTCTGCAGCCTCTGCTGGTGATACGCAGGCAAACAGGGTCTGAAGTGGACCTCTAGCAAACTCCAGCAGACCTACAAAAGAGGGGCCTGACTGTTAGAAGGAAAACTAACAAACAGGAAGCAATAGCATCAACATCGACTAAATGGACGACCGCTCAAAAACCCCATCTGAAGGTTACCAACATCGAAGACCAAAGGGAGACAAATCCATGAAGATGAGGAAACACTAGTGCAAAAATGTTGAAAATTCCAAAAACTAGAAAGCTGCTTCTCCTCCAAAGGATCACAACTCCTCACCAGCAAGGGAAGAAAAGTGGACGGAAAATAAGTTTGATGAATTGACAGAAGTAGGCTTCAGAAGGTGGGTAATAACAAACTCCTCTGAACTAAAGAAGCATGTTCTAACCCAATGCAAGGAAGCTAAGGACCTTGATAAAAGGTTACAGGAAATGCTAACTAGAATAATCAGATTAGAGGAAAACACAAATGACCTGATGAAGCGGAAAAACACAGCCCGAGAACTTCATGAAGCATACACAAGCATCAATAGCTGAATTGATCAAGCAGAAAAAAGGATATCAGAGATTGAAGATCAGCTTAATGAAACGAATCATGAAGACAAGATTAGAGAAAAAGAGAATGAAAAAAAATGAACAAAGCCTCCAAGAAATATGGGACTATGCGAAGAGACCAAACCTACGTATGATTGGTGTACCTGAAACTGATGGGGAGAATGGAACCAAGTTACAAAACATACCTCCAGATATTATCCAGGAGAACTACCCCAACCTAGCAGCAATACAGGCCAACATTCAAATTTGCAACCCAGAATTTCATATCCAGCCAAACTAAGCTTCATAAGTGAAGGAGAAATAAAATCCTTTACAGACAAGCAAATGCTGAGGGATTTTGTCACCACCAGGCCTGTCTTACAAAGAGCTCCGGAAGGAAACACTAAATATGGAAAGAAAAAAAACCAGTACCAGCCAAGGCAAAAACACACAAAAAATGTAAAGACCATCAACACTATGAAGAAACTGCCTCAACCAATAGGCAAAATAACCAGCTAGCATCACAATGACAGGGTCAAATTCACTCATAACAATATTAACCTTAAAAGTAAATGGGCTAAACGCCCCCAATTAAGACACTGGCTGGAAAATTGGTTAGAGTCAAGACCCATCAGTGTGCTGTATTCAATAGATGCATCTCACATGCAAAGACACATATAGGCTCAAAATAAAGGGATAGAGAAAGATTTACCAAGGAAATGGAAAGAAAAAAAAAGCAGAGGTTGCAATCCTAGTCTCTGATAAAACAGACTTTAAACCAACAAAGATCAAAAGAGACAAGGGCATTACATAATGATAAAGGGATCAATTCAACAAGAAGAGCTAACTATCCTAAATATACATTTACTCAATATAGGAGCACCCAGATTCATAAAACAAGTTCTTAGAGACATATAAAGAGACTTAGACTCCCTCACAATAATAGTGGGAGATTTTAACACCCCACTGTCTATATTAGACAGACCAACAAGACAAAAAATTAACAAGGATATTCAGGACTTGAACTCAGCTCTGGACCAAGTGAACCTAATAGACATCTATAGAACTCTCCAGCCCAAATCAACAGAATATACATTCTTCTCAGCACCACATCACATTTATTCTAAAATTGACCACACAATTGGAAGTAAAACACTCCTCAGCAAATGCAAAAGAACAGAAATCATAACACAGTCTCTCAGACCACAGTGCAATCAAATTAGAACTCAGAATGAAGAAACTCACTCAAAATTGCACAACTACATGGAAACTGAACAATCTACTCATGAATTACTGCTGGGTAAGTAAAATTAAGGCAGAAATAAATAAGTTCTTTGAAACCAATGAGAACAAAGACACAGCATACCAGAATCTCTGGGACACAGCTAAAGCAGTGTTTAGAGGGAAATTTATAGCACTAAATGCCCACAGAAGAAAGCAGGGAAGATAAGAAAAATCAACCCTGTAACATCACAGTTAAAATAACTTGAGAAGTAAGAGTGAACACATTCAAAAGCTAGAAGAAGACAAGAAATAACTAAGATCAGAGAAGAGCTGAAGGAGTTAGAGACACAAAAATCCTTCAAAATTTAAGGAATCCAGGAGGTATTTTTGTTTTAAAGATTAACAAAATAGACAGACTGCTAGGCAGACTAATAAAGAAGAAAAGAGAGAGGAATCAAATAGACACAACAGAAAATGACAAAGGTGATATCACCAGTGATCTCACAGAAATACAGACTACCATCAAAGAATACTATAAACACCTCTACTCAAATAAACCAGAAAAGCTAGAAGAAATTGATAAATTCCTGGACACATACAGCCTCCCAAGACTAAACCAGGAAGAAGTTGAATCCCAGAATACACCAAAAACAAGTTCTGAAATTGAGGCAGTAATCAATAGCCTACCAACTAAAAAAAGGCCAGGACCAGGTGGATTCACAGCCGAATTCTACCAGAGGTACACAGAGGAGCTGGTACCATTCCTTCTAAAATTATTCCAAGCAATCAAAAAAGAGGGACTCCTCCCTAACTGTTTTTATGAGGCCAGCATCATCCTGATACCAAAACCTGGCAGAGACACAGCAAAAAACGAAACTTTCAGACCAATATCCCTGACAAACAACAATGCAGAAATCCTCAATAAAATACTGGCAATCCGAAACAGCAGGACATTAAAAAGTTTATCCACCATGATCAAGTTGGCTTCATCCCATTGGTTGCAAGGCTGGTTCAACATATGCAATTTAATTAAACGTAATCCACCACATAAACAAAAACAATGACAAAAATCACATGATTATATCAATACATGCAGAAAACCCTTTGATAAAATTTAACACCCTTCATGCTAAAAAACTCTCAATAAACTAGGTATTGATGGAATGTAGCTTAAAATAATAAGAGCTAATATGACAAACCCACAGCCAATATTATACCGAATGGGCAAAAGCTGGAAGCATTCCCTTTGAAAACCAGCACAAGACAAGGATGCCCTCTCTCACCACTCCTATTCAACAGAGTATTGGAAGTTCTGGCCAGGGCAATCAGGCAAGAGAAGGAAATAAAGTGTACTCAAATAGGAAGAGAGGAAGTCAAATTATCTCCGTTTGCAGATGACATGATTATATATTTAGAAAACTCCATCATCTCAGCCCAAAAGCTCCTTAAGCTGATAAGCAACTTCAGCAAATTCTCAGGATACAAAATCAATGTGCAAAAATCACAAGCATTCCTATACACCAATAATAAACACAGAGCCAAATTATGAGTGGACTCCCATTCACAATTGCTACAAAAAGAATAAAATACCTGGAAATACAACTTACAAGGGATGTGAACGACCTCATCAAGGAGAATTAAATGCCACTGCTCAAGCAAATAAGAGAGAACACAAACAAATGGAGAAACATTCCATGCTCATGGAGTGTAAGAATCAATATTGTGAAAATGACCATATTGCCGAAAGTAATTTATAGATTTAATGCTATTCCCATCATTCACTTTCTTCACAGAATTACAAGAAAACTACTTTAAATTTTATACAGAACCAAAAAAGAGCCTGTATAGCAAAAACAATCCTAAGCAAAAAGAACAAAGCTGGACGCATCAGGCTACCTGATTTCAAACTATACTACAAGGCTACAGTAACCAAAACAGCTTGGTACTGGTACCAAAACAGATATATAGACCAATGGAACAGAACAGAGGCCTCACAAATAGCACCACACATCTACAACCATCCGATCTTTGACAAACCTGACCAAAACAAGCAATAGGGAAAGGATTTCCTATTTAATAAATGGTGTTTGGAAAATTGGCTAGCCACATACAGAAAACTGAAACTGGACCCGTTCCTTACAACTTATACGAAAATTAATTTAAGATGGATTAAAGACTTAAATGTAAGACCTAAAACCATAAAAACCCTAGAAGAAAACCTAGGCAATACCATTCAGGACATAGGCATGGGCAAAGACTTCATGACTAAAACCCCAAAAGCAATTGCAACAAAAGCCAAAATTGATAAATGGGATCTAATTAAACTAAAGAGTTTCTGCACAGCAAAAGAAACTATCATCAGAGTGATAGCAATCTACAGAATGGAAGAAAGTTTTTGCAATCTATCCATCTGACAAAGGGCTGATATCCAGTATCTACAAGGAACTTAAACAAATTTAAAAGGAAAAACCCCACAAAAAAGGGGGCAAAGGATATGAACAGACACTTCTCAAAAGAAGACATTTATGCGGCCAACAAACATATGAAAAAAAGCTCATCATCACTGGTCATTACAGAAATGCAAATCAAAACCACAATGAGATACCATCTCACTCCAGTTAGAAAGACAATCATTAAAAAGTCAGGAAACAACAGATGCTGGAGAGAATGTGGAGAAATAGGAATGCTTTTACACTGTTGGTGGGAGTTCATTGTGGAAGACAGTGTGGTGCTTCCTCAAGGATCTAGAACTAGAAATACTATTTGACCCAACAATCCCATTACTGGGTATATACCCAAAGCACTATAAATCATTCTACTGTAAAGATACATGAACATGTATGTTTACTGCAGCACTATTCACAATAGCAGACTTGGAGCCAGCCCAAATGCCCATCAATGAGAGACTGGATAAAGAAAATGTGGCACATATGATACCATGGAATACTATGCAGTCATAAAAAAAGAATGAGTTAATGTCCTTTTCAGGGACATGGATAAAGCTGGAAACCATCATTCTCAGCAAACTAACACAGAAACAGAAAACCAAACATCACATGTCCTTACTCATAAGTGGGAGTTGAACAATGAGAACATATGGGCATAGGAAGGGGAACCTCACACACTGGGGCCCATCCGGGGGTCGGAGGCAAGGGGAGGGAGAGCATTAGCAGCAATACCTAATGTAGATGACGGGTTGATGGGTTCAGCAAACCACCATGCTAACAATTGCAAGAAAAACAATTAAAACTAATAAATTCAGTAAAGTTGCAGGATATGAAGTCAAACCAAAAAATAGTTGCATTTCTAAACACTAACAAAGAATAATCCAAAAAGGAAATTAAGGAAACAATTCTATCTATAATAACATTTTAAAAAATACTAAGGAATAAGGCTACCCAAGGAGTCAAAAAACCTGTACACCAAAATGCTATCAAAATCCTAATGATTTTTTGTAGAAATAAAATATTCATCCTAAAATTCAATAAAATCTCAAAGGGCTTCAAATAACCAAAACCATTTGGAAAGAACAAAATTGTAGGCCTCACACTTTCTTATTTTAAAACATACTACAAAGCTATAGTATCAAAACAGGGGGAGACTGGCATAAAGACAGACAAACAGACCAATAAAACAGAACAGTGATTCTAGAAATAAACCTGTAAATGTATGGTCAAATTATCTTCAAAAAGGGTGCCAAGACCACTTCATGGGGAAAAGACAGTTTCTTCAACAAATGATGTTTAATAAATGGGATATCTACATGCTAAAGAAAAAAGTTAGACTCTTACCTTGCACCATATCAAAAATGAACTCAAATGAATCAAAGACCTAAATATAAAAGCAAGAAACATAAAAGTCTTAGAAGAAAACATTAATGACAGAGAATTTGTCAATAATTTTTGATATGACACCTAAAGCATAGGCAACAAAAGCAAAAATAGACAATGAGACTACACCAAACTTTAAACTTGTATTAATCAGAGGACATAATCAAGAGAATGAAAAGGCAACCTATGGAATGGAAAGGACATAAACAGAGTGAAAAGACAACCTACAGAAAGAAAATATTTGTAAATCATACATATAGTAAGAGATTAATATCTAGAATATATAACAAACTCCTACAATTCAACAACAAAAAATCCAATAACCCAGTTAAAATATGGGTACAGAACTTGAATAGACATTTCTTCAAAGATAATATACACATGGTCAACAAGTATATAAAAAGATGCTTAACATTGCTAATTATGGAGGAATACAAATCAAGACTTAAATGATATATCAACTCACATCTATTAAAATGACTACCCACAAATAAATAAATAAAACCAGAAAATAACAAGTGTTGACAAAGGTGTGAAAAAACTGTAACCATTGGTACTATTGATGGAAATGCAAAGTGGTGTAGCCACTGTGAAAAACAGTATTAAAAAATTAAAATTAAAACTACTATGTAATCCAATAATCTCAGTCCTGGTTATTAATCCAAAACAATCAAAAGCAGGGTCTTGAAGAGATATTTACACATTCATGTTCATTGCAGCACTATTCACAATAACTCAGAGGTGGAAGCAACCTAAATGTGCATCAACAGATAAACGGATAGCAAAATACAGTATACATATATAATTGAATATTAGCCTCAAAAAGGAAGGAAATTCTGACATGTGCTGCAGCGTGGATGATCTTTGAGGGCATTATTATGCTTCATGAAATAGTCCAGTCACAAAAAGACAAATACTATATGATTCCACTTTTATGAAGTATCAAAAGCAGAGTAACTTATAGAAAGTAGAGTAGTGATTACTTTTGATACCAGGGACAGAGGGAAGGAGGAGGAGAGAGAAATAGGTATACAGTTTTTGCAAGATTACAAATTCTGGAGATCTGTTTCACAAATGTGAATATACTTGACACTACTGAACTGTATGTACACTTAGGACCTAAAATTAGCATGTCAAAAAGACATCTGCACTCCCAGGTTTATCACAGCACTCGTAAGTGTCCATAAATAGATGAATGGATAAAGAAAATGTAGTATATATACATAGTATAATACTATTCAGCCATAAAAATAAAATCCTGGCTGTGGCTGGGCGTAGTGGCTCACACCCGTAATCCAAGCACTTTGGGAGGTCAAGGTGGGCAGAACATGAGGTCAGGAGTTCGAGACCAGCCTGGCCAATATGGTGAAACCCTGTCTCTACTAAAAATACAAAAATTAGCTGGGTGTGGTGGCACAGGCCTGTGGTCTCAGCTACTCAGGAGGCTGAGGCAGGAGAATTGCTTGAACCCAGGAGGCAGAGGTTGCAGTGAGCCAAGATTGCACCACTGCACTCCAGCCTGAGGAACACAGCAAGACTACATCTCAAAAAATTTTTAAAAATAAAAAATAAAATAAAGTCCTGTCATTTGTGACAACATAGATGAAGCTAGAAAACATTATTTTAAATAAAATAAGCCAGGCACAGAAAGACAGATATCACATAATCGCTGGCGTATGTGGAATCTAAAAATGCTGATCTGGTAGAAGGAGAGAATAGAATGGTGGTTGCCAGAGGCTTGGTTGGTTGGAGGAGGTGAGAAAATGTTTGTCAAAGGATACACAGTCATAGTGAGATAAGAAGAGTGAAAAAAATTATACAGCATAGGCTAGGCACACATACAGAAACTAGAGATGTGATTGCCTGAGGCTGGAAGGTGGTGGAAGAGGGAGAGTGTAAGGGGTAAAGGAAGGGTGACTGCTAATGTTTATGGAGTTTTTATTGGATGACGAAAATCTTCTATAATTTACTGTGGTGATGGTTGCAGAGGTCTGTGAACACACTAAAAACTATTGGACCATACATTTTAAGTGGGTGAATTGTATAATATGTAAATTATACTTCAAAAAAGTTATTACAAATAATATAATAAAAGTAATTAAATCCCTTCCAAAATAGTGAAGGTGGTAAATTTTATGTTATGTAGTATTGTTTGTTCATTTGTCACAATTAAGAAGTCACTTTTTCTTACCCTGGACAGTAATGTGTTTACTTTCAATGCTTCCTTGAAGGTAAAATATAATGGAAAGGAAATTTGAGTTCTGAGCCTAAGGATACAGATACATTTTAGTTCAGATTTAAATGAAGAGCAGAAAAGTTCGTAATCACAGTGCATCAACTCTATAACCAAGAATTTGCCATGGAAGATGTTTTGAAATTAGATATAGAATTCATTAGAGAGATCTCAGGAGAGTTTATGAAAGTTCAATGCGTCAACACTGCTAGCAGTTAATGAAGAAGCCCCTAAAGATAAATGTGTAGCAGGATTCTGCCTGCTTCCTCCCATGGAAATAAACGTGTTCAGTATTTTAGCAGAAAGATTTTGACAGAGACTTTCTTCATAAACTTGAATAGGCCTGAGGAAAAATGGCTGATATATGCTAGAAAGCAACACAGAAGGTAATTGTCTTAGTTCATTTGACTAGTATGACAAAATATCATAAAGTAGGTGGCTTATAAAAAACAGAAATATATTTCTCACCATTCTGCAAGCATAGAAGTCCAAGATCAAGGCAGATTAGGTGTTTTGTAAGGACCTGCTTCCTCATTAACAGCCATTTTCTCACTTTAACTTCACATGGTGAATGGGGCTTAGGGTCTCTCACATCTCTCTTTTTCAGGACACCAATCCCAACCACAAGGGCTCGACCCTCATGACATAATTACCTCTCAAAGACCTCATCTCCTAATACCACAACCTTCTGGTGAGGATCCAATATATTAGGTGAGTGCAAAAGTTATTACAGTTTTTGCATTGTTTAAATTTGCCATTTGACATTAGAATATATTCTTAAATAAATGTGGGTACGTTGTACATTAATTTAATGTGCATTTCTCACTTTATGGTTTTTTTTTTTTTTTGCTAATGACTTATTACTTGCTGTTTATGTTTATTTTAGAATATGGAAATGATGTTAGACAAAAAGCAAATTCAAGTGATTTTTGGTTCGAGTTCGAAATGGGTCATAAAGCAGCAGAGACAACTCACAACATCAACAATGCATTTGGCCCAGGAACTGCTAACGAATGTGCAGTGCAGTGGCAGTTCAAGTTTTGCAAAGGAGATGAGAGCCTTGAAGATGAGGAGCGTAGTGGCCAGCCATCGGAAATTGACAAGGACCAAGAGCAATCATCAAAGCTGATCCTCTTACAACTACACAAGAAGTTTCCAAAGAACTCAATGTCGACCATTCTATGGTCATTTGGCATTTGAAGCAAATCAAAAAAGTGAAAAAGTTCGATAAGTGGGTGCCTCAGTAGCAGATGGAAAATCAAGCGTATCATCATTTTGAAATGTCATCTTCTTTTGTTGTTATTATTATTATTATTATTATTATTATTATTATTATTATTTGAGGCAGAGTTTCACTCTGTCACCCAAGCTGGAATGCAGTGGCGTGATCTCGGCTCACCACAACCTCCACCTCCCGGGTTCACGCCATTCTCCTGCCTCAGCCTCCCAAGTAGCTGGGACTACAGGCGCCCACCACCACACCCAGCTAATTTTTTTGTATTTTTAGTAGAGACGGGTTTTCACCGTGTTAGCCAGGATGGTCTCGATCTCCTGACCTCGTGATCCGCCTGCCTTGACCTCCCAAAGTGCTGGGATTACAGGCTTGAGCCACCGCGCCCGGCCTGAAATGTCATCTTCTTATTCTATGCAACAGCAATGAACCAGTTCTCAATCGGATTGTGTCATGTGACAAAAAGTGAATTTTATACAAAAACTGGCAACGACCAGCTCAGTGGTTGGACCGAGGGAAGCTCCAAAGCACTTCCCAAAGCCAAACTTGCACCAAAAAAAAAGGTAGTGGTCACTGTTTGGCACTACACTTTTCTGAATTCCAGCGAAATCATTACATATGAGAGGTATGCTCAGCAAATCGATGAGATGCACCAAAAACTGCAACACCTGCAGCCAGCATTGGTCAACAGAGAGGGCCTAATTCTTCTCCACGACAATGCTAGACTGCATGTTGCACAACCAGTGCTTCAAAAGTTGAAGAAATTCGGTCACAAAGTTTTGCATCCATCCGTCATATTCACCTGATGTCGCCAACTGACTACCACTTCTTCAAGCATCTCGACAACTTTTTGCAGGGAAAATGCTTCCACAACCAGTAGGATGCAGAAAATGCTTTCCAAGAGTTCATCAAATCCCAAAGCATGAATTTTTATGCTACAGGACTAAACAAACTTATTTCTCATTGGCAAAAAAGTGTGTTGATTGTAATGGTCCCTACTTTGATTAATAAAGATGTGTTTAAGCTTAGTTATAATGATTTAAAATTCACGGTCTGAAACCACAATTACATTTGCATCAAACTAATATAAATTTGGTGGGGGGGGCACATAAACTTTCAGTCCACATCATGCATTTACAGAGAGAGCTTGAGAAGAGGAAATAATGACTTTCTCTAGAGGAGAATTGCCGTAGGAGTATAAGCCAGATGAGAAAAACACAAACGTGAACTTAGATGTGTGCCAATTATCTCAATTTCATACCATCTGCAGAATAGGCCTAAGGTGAATAGACACTATTGATATGGAGGAGGCCTCTTCTAAGGAGACACATTGATGATTTATTGTGTTAAATCCCTTTGTCAAGTCAGATCATCAGAATGCAACAAAATCAGCTTGTGTAACTCAGGTTTGTTACTCCAGAGGCTTATCAAACTTATAGAGTATCAGTAAACATTTAATGTGCACCTACTATTCTAAGTGCCAGAGATATGACAATTAACAAAAATGCATGGCTCTTTTCTTCTAGAAGCTTACAATCTAGTTGAGGAAATACATCGAATTGACCAATATATTGATAATTTCAATGTAATATAGCAAGTACAGTGATATGGTATGGATATAGTGCCAAACAAGGCAGACTAAAAGGCACTTGGTTCAGTATGGATTTTTAGGGAATGCTTCTGGGAATTGATGCCTGAACTCAGTCTCAATGGATAATTATAACATAACTGGAAATATTAAGATTATTTGGCAATAATGAATGGCACCATAGAGGGAATCTTGGAAGGTGGGAAACTACATGATAAATGAGAAAAATGCCTACAGTTCAGTGTAAAGCTGGAGGAAGAAAAGATTAGGGTTTTGCATCTGGGCCACAGTGGGCCTCAAGCCCTGCTAATGTGATGTCTTCTGTTGCCATCTAGGATTGGGATTAGAAATGTCTCTTTATCCAATGGCTCTGATAAAAGTATTTTGAGGACAACGTTTATTATGCTGTCACTTCATGAATGTGAGTCTTTAATAGAAAGATTCAGGAAAACATAAAATAAGAAAAAACCTTGTATCTCTTCTTTGCTCACAGAGTAAGGAGAAAGGCATCTCTCATAGTGAAATTGTATTTTGCTGTTTATTAGTCAGTGAGGGCTATGTTTTAACCCATCATTCATTCCTCTTGCCTTGGAATAGAAAAAGATTTTTATTAATTCATTACAGCTTGCTTTTTATGGCTATATAACCTAAAACAGCCATCTTCAACCTTTAGACACCAGGGACCAGTTTCGTGGAAGAAAATTTTTCCACAGACTGAGGTGGGGGATGTGGAGGATGGTTTTGGGATGATTCAAGTGCATTACATTTATTGTGCACTTTGTTTCTATTATTATTACATTGTAACATATAATGAAACAATTACACAACTCATCATAATGTAGGATCAGTGGGAGACCTGAGCTTGTTTCCCTGCAACTAGACAGTCTCACCTGGGGGTGATGGGAGACAGTGACAGATCATCAGGCATTAGAAACTCATAAGGAGGCACAAGCTAGATCCCTCACATGCACAGTTCACAATAGTGTTCACTCTCCTATGAGACTCTAGGAGGTGCTGATCTGATAGCAGGCAGAGCTCAGGCAGTAACACTTGCTCACCCACCACCATTCACCTCCTGCTGTGCAGTCTGGTTCCTAGCAGCCCATGGACTGTTACCCCTAACCTAAAACATCTTCTCTCCCCCAAATTTGGCTCTTCCAACTTAATGAGTGCTCACACTTGTATTGTAGCATTTTCTTCTTCCTCTAGATGGTACATTCCCCAAAGTGAGGCATCTTTCTATTTCATCTTACGATGAAAGGTACAGTAAAGTGGTCAGCATGTGGTGCTCAGTCTGTGTTTGAATGATCAATTTTTAAAATATCTTTGTATTTGAGCCTATTTTAATGGATACTTTAAAAATAAAATGAATAGCATACGATGCATAAATAAAATATATTTGTGTTAATGAATGTGAGCCTCATAGACTTAATTCTTCACTCCTTAGTTTCTCGGTCTAAAAGGGGTCATGATGGTTGTAACAACAGGTACATTTCCTGAATGCATGACACCCGCTAGGCACTCCTCCTTTCCCATATGCCAGAGGCCCTCTCAGCACCTTCTCATGTGCTTTACCTCCTGCTTGGAAGGTGTGACTTCCAGCTCTCCCACTGCCACTCTGTCTCACCCTTCAGTTCTCAGCTCAAATGGTTCCTCTCCAGAGAGGTCCTGACAACCTACAGGTAAAGCAGCGTCCTGCTCCCTCATTTTGTTTCCTGAAATCTTCACATACGTGGATAGAGTCAGTCCCTCTCACTAGTGAACTTCAATAAAACTGTGAAGGTACCACTCTAAAAAGACTTAATGTAGTGTTTAAAATTAGAGTATTACAGCCCACTGCCTGCATTTGTACAACCAATAAGCTAAGAGTAACTTTTACATTTTTTAAATGGTTGGGCAAATAAGCTCAAAAGAAGAACATTTCATAGCATGAACAAATTATATAAAATTCAAATTTCCATAAATGAACTTTTTTTGGGACACAGCCACATGTATTCATTTCTGGGGTTGCTTTTAACCCTTTTCCTCTTCAGAGAAAAAAAAAAAGTGCAGCTCACTGCCAGCGCTCATTTAATTTTACATGAACATGCTCTTTGAGGCTGAAGCAAATATGACTAATTTTTAAGGTGAAAGTAAAATATAAAAACTGTTTTTGGAGTTATATATAAACAGAACTAACATCAGAATCACCTATTTTGGAAAAATCAGATTCATCAAATGATTCTTGGGCCAATATCTGTTTGAGAATGATGTTAACGTCACATCTAGTCATGCTATGTTTTCTAGGATTTGACACATTCAGTGATCAAGAATTACTATCTTTTGTAAATGGAAATGCCACTACTAAAAACAGAATGCCACAAATAGAATTTTGTCTTCTGTTTCCAAAGTCAAAATGCATAGACAAAGTGAAAATAATAATAAAATCCAGACATTTCATGGCAAACTTATCCAGGGGCAAATGCTGCAGCTGTAAGTGCCACAAGTGAGTATTCTCAGGGCAAACAGGAGAAGGGTTAAACCACACTTTAGACTGATGTCTCTGAATAATTATGAGAAAGACATGGCCCATGCAGTCTAAAATATTTTCCCTCTGGACTTTCACAGAAAACATTTCCAGCTCCTCTTTTTAGAAGGCAAAGATGACTTTTATTCTTTTAAAAATCCCTATCGTTTAGTACACAGTAAGTGCTTAGGGGAATATTTGTTTAATATTTAAACATTTCCTAAAAGCATTCAACTTATAAAAAAACAATATTTTAAAAAGTCTCTTTAATAGAAATCAAAACATTAGCTAGCCGTGGGGTTGAATAATGCCTGAAAGTGAGTACAAGGGAAGCTTCTGGGGTACTGAAAATATTCTATAACTTGATTTGAATGGTGATTAGAATGTGTTCACTATAAAAATTCCAGAAATTGTACATTTATTTATATGCTTTTCTGAATGTATATTTTTAATAAAAAGTGAACAACAACAACAACAACAACAACAACAAAAAAAACAGAAACATAACCCATAAGTGATGGAATATTTTTAAAGACACTTTAACCTCTAAAAAAATCTGAGACTCTAAGACATAATCCACTAAATAGTGATTCAGATGATCCATATATGGCCAGGGTACATGCACCATTCCCATACTATGGGTGGGAGGAGGTTATCAGCACAGAATTAGAATTGGGTACCTGCTCACCCCAGCTCTTAAATGGCATATGTTTCAAATATCCCTGGAAGACCAGGTAAAAGCTTCCCATATGGCCATATTTAACCAAAATCTCTCACTTTTCCATTGCTCTATGTCTCTTCTCCCTAATTTATTCCTTCAATGTTCCCAATCTCAATACTTGTTTTAGTGTTGACTTACGTGGTGGGACCTGTTCTGCTTTCTAATACTCATCTGTCCTACTTAATGCTGAATTTTACGTAACACCTCAGTTTCAGTCAATGTGGCGCCTGCTACAAGCCAGATCTGAATGAGAGATGATATAGCTAAGCAGGTCAACTTGGAAGTCTCCAGCAGAGTAATCAGAACTGGGAACACAGGCAAGGTTTATAGGATTAGTCACCTAGTAAATATTAACAAGGAAAAAGAGAACATATTGATTACCCAAGAAGTCATCTTAATAGTAGGCAACAAGGGTCTTGGAAGTTGAAGGCAAGAACTCAAACAAGTGACTGAGCATTAGTGACCACAACCATAAAAGAGGAGCATGTAAGAGGCACAGGGAACTGAAAGCCAACTCTGATTTATCTTGAGGTGCCCTATGGAGTTATATTAAAGCAAAAACCAGTCCCCCAAGAGGCAGAACTGAAGCCTGAAGGTGAGGATGAGTGGATTCACCTGAATGATGACAGGAGCAAATGACCAAAAGACAAGACAGCTCCATACTTAGAGTACAGTCTTCCGGGAAGCCAGATACTGGTTCACTCCTCAGCTCAAGTAGTTATGTGTGTGCTCTTTCAGATTCATACTTTCTATTGCAGGATACTAAATGGTATGATAGTAGATTCTGTGGGAAACCCATTAGTTGTTAGAGCTTTTAAAGCTAACATTGATTTCAAATATGAGCTAGGAATCATTAAAAAACTCAAGAAGAGGCTGGGCGTGGTAGCTCACGCCTGTAATGCCAACACTTTGGGAGGCCAAGGTGGGCGGATTATGAGGTCAAGAGATGGAGACCACCCTGGTGAACATCGTGAAACCCTGTCCCTACCAAAATACAAAATTAGCAGGGCATGGTGGCGTGAGCCTGTAGTCCCAGTTACCCAGGAGGCTGAGGCAAGAGAATAGCTTGAACCCAGGAGGCACAGGTTGCAGTGAACCAAGATCATGCCACTGTAGTCCAGCCTGGCAACAGAGTAAGACTCCATCTCAAAAACAAACAAAAAACTCATGAAGAAATAGTTTACTAGTATTTTAATTAATAAATGTTAAGTCCATTTATTTCCAAGTATTGCAAGAACCAAAAAAATAATAATTACTATTATAATACACTATCTGTAGACTAGATTTGGTCTGTATAGTCACCAATTTCCAACATCTGATATAAAATGAGAAGAGGGAAAAGAGAGAAACTTAAGAACATTTATGGAATGAGCAATGAAAGAGAAGTTCACTAAGGAGAACGGGAGTCACAGATCCCAACAATATTCTTGACTATTTCAAGAATAAACTAATCTGGTTATTTCAAGTATTGACTGTGGTGGGGTAAAAGTTGATAAGGAAAATCTTACGGATTTGTTTTATGTTGTGGAACAATTTTATGCTTGGTTCCCAAAAGTCTATGCTTATTTGCATAAACAAAGAAATGAACTGAAACTAGAACTTATCACAAAAGTTTGGAAAATTTGCAGCCTGCCTATGCAGTAGAGGAGAAAAATCCATTTTCTGAGGAAATGCTCGAGCCATTGTTTCAAACAGCATAAGCCCCAAACCTTGATGGCTTCCATGTGGTGTTGGCCTGAGGATGCACAGAAGGGTAGAGTTGAGGTTTGGAAGCCACTTCATAGATATCAGAGGATGTATGGAAACACTTGGATGTCCAGATAGAAGTCTGCTGCAGTGGCAGAACCATCATGGAGAACCTCTTCTAGAGTCTGTAGCCACTTTGTTTTGGCCAATTTTTCCCTTTTGGAATGAGAGCATTTACCCAATGCCTGTACCCCCACTGTATCTTGGAAGTAACTAACTTGATTTTGACATTACAGGCTCAGGCAGAAAGGACTTGCCTTGTCTTAAATGAGACTTTGGAGTTGGACTTTTAAGTTAATGTTAGAATGAGCTAAGACTTTAGGGGACCATTGGGAAGCCATGATTGTGTTTTGGAAGGTGAGAAGGACATGAGATGTGGGAGACACCAGGAGCAGAATGATATGGTTTGACTTTTGGTCCCCACCCAAATCTCACATCAAATTGTAATCTCCACACATTGGGAGAGGGTCCTGGTTGGGGGGTGATTGAATCATGGGGGGCAGACTTCCCCTTGCTGTTCTTGTGGTAGTGAATGAGTTCTCACAAGATCTGGTTGTGTAAAAGTATGTAGTGCTTCCCCCTTTGCTCTCTCTCTCCTGCTCTACTATGTGAAGACTGTGCCTGCTTCCCCTTCACCTTCGGCCATGACTGTAAGTTTCCTGAGTCTTCCCCAGCCATGCCTCCTGTGTGGCTTGTAGAACTGTGAGTCAATTAAGTCCCTTTTCTCCATGAATTACCTAGTCTCAGATATGGCTTTATAGCACTGTGAGAACAAACTAATACAACATATAACTCATGACAAAATACATTTCTCCATATCTACGAAAATGCAATGCCTACTTGTTTTCTAGGAATTGGTCGTATCTAGGATTCTATGCTTGTGAGCAGGGGTAAGTTCTTAATCCTCTGGAGAAGCCAGAAAAATTCTAGAGACAATCCTAGACAGCATTTTTTTGTGTAAACTCCTAGCTGCACAGCATAAAAGTTTATATTTAGCATTATTGGAAATGACTCAAAGGAAATTTTTTTTGTGCTAACTGTATAAATGTAATGCAAACAAAAATTTATCCATAGAAAAGTGTTAGAATGTAGAGGCAATCTTCTTTTCCCTTCCTCAGTGTTACAATTCCGTTTTATTAATATCTAGTGAGCATTTAGTATATACTGGATACTTAATATAAAAAAAGAATGTGATCTAATCTCTGTCACTTAGAAATTCAAACCCTATTGAGGACTTTTTTCCCACTATTCCTTATATCTCACTGGGTAGCCAATGACATCAATGCTGAATATATTAAAGGTGCTGATTTTATGCTGAATAGTTTCACAGAAATAGCATTGAATCCATAGATTTCTCTGGGCAGTATGGCCATTTTAATAATATTGATTCTTCCAATACATGAGGATGTAATACTTTTCCATTTGTCTGTCTCATTTATAACTTCTTTCAGCAGTGTTTCATAGTTTTCCTTGTAGATAACATTTACCTCCTTTGTTAGATGTATTCTTAGGTATTTTATTTTTATGTGGCTATTGTAAATGGAATTGCATTCTTGAGTTGGCTCTCCATTTAAGTTATTGCTACTGATTTTTGTACGTAAATTTTGTATCCTGAAACTTTACTGAAGTCACTTTTCAGTTCTAGGAGGCTTTTGGTGAAGTCATTAGGGTTTTCTAGGTATAGAATTAGATCATCAGCAAAACGAGATGAAATTTGGCTTCTTCTTTTCCTATTTGGATGCCTTTTATTTCATTCTCTTCCCTCATATCTCTGGCTAGGACTTCCAGTACTATGTTGAATAGGAGTGGTGAAAGTAGGCATCCTTGTCTTCTTCCAGTTCTTAAGGAAAATGCTTCAAGATTTTGTCCATTCAGTATGATGCTGGCTGTGGTTTCTCATAAATGGCTCTTAATATTTTGATATATGTTTCTTTGATGACTAGTTTGTTGAGTGTTCTTTTAATGAAGGGATTTTGGATTTTATCAAAAGATTTTTTCTGTGTCTATTGAGACAATGATATGGTTTTTGTTTTTAATTCTGTTTATGTGGCAAATCATATTTATTAATTTGCATATGTTCAGCCAACCCTGACTACTAGGAATAAAACCTACTTGATGTGGTGAATTAACTTTGACATGGTGCTGGATTTGTTTTACTAGTGTTTTATTAGGAATTTTTCTGCCTATATTCATTAGGGATGTTGACATGAAGTTTGCTTTTTTTTGTTTCTTTGACAGATTTCAATATCAGAGTGATGCTGGCTTTGTACGATGTGTTAGAGAAGATGCCCTATTCCTCAATGTTTTGGAATAGTTTCAGTAGGATTGGTACCAACTCTTCTTTGTATATCTGGTAGAATTAGGCTGTGAATCCATTTGATCCAGGGTTCTTTTTAGTTGGTAGGTTTTTAAATTACTGATTCAGTTTTAGAATTTGATATTGGTCAGTTCAGGCTTTCAATTTCTTCCTCATTCAGTCTTGGGAGATTGTGTGTTTCCAGGCATTTATTCATTTCCTCTAGATTTTGTAGTTTGTATACATAGAGGTGTTTATAATAGTCTCTGAGGATCTTTTGTATTTCCATAGGATCAGTTCTAATGTTGCCTTTGGCATTTCGGATTGAGCTTATCTGAATCTTCTCTCACTTTTCTGTTAATCTAGCTAGTGGTCATCAATCGTGTTTCTTCATTCAGAGAACTCACTTTACATTTCATTGATCCCTTGTATGGATTTTTGCCTCTTGGTTTCATTCAGTTCTCCTCTGATTTTAATTATTTCTCTTCTTCTACTGGCTTTGGAGTTAGCTCATTCTTATTTTTCTAGTTTCTCTAGATGTGATGTTAGCTCATTACTTTGAAATCCTTCTAAAGTCTTGATGTAGGGATTTAATGCTACAAACTTTCCTCTTAACATTGGTTTTGCTGCATCCCAGAGATTTTGGTATGTTGTGTCTGTTTTATTTCAAAAAACTGTTTTATTCTTGCCTTAATTTTGTTGTTTACCCAAAAGTCATTTGATATGGTTTGGCTGCGTCTGCACCCAAATCTCATCTTGAATTGTAACCCCCACAATTCCCATGTGTCATGGGAGGAAGCTGGTGAGTGGTGATTGGATTATGGGGGTGGGTCTTTCCTGCACTGTCCTCCTGATAGTGAAGGAGTCTCACAAAATCTGATGGTTTTAAAAATGGGACTTTCTCTGTGCTTGCTCTCTTCCCTTGTCCACCACCATATGAGGTGTGGTGTACACCTTCCACCATGATTGTAAGGCCTCCCCAGCCATGTGAACTGTAAGTCCAATACACCTTTCTTTTGTAAATTGCCTAGTCTCAGTTATGTCTTTATCAGCAGCATAAAAACAGACTAATACAGCATTCAAGAACAAGTTATTTCATTTCCATGTAATTGGGTGGTTTTGAGAGAATTTCTTGGTAGTGATTTGTATTTTTATTCCACTGTGGCCCAAAAGTATGGTTGGTATTATTTTGATTTTTTAAATTTATTAATATTTGCTTTATGGCTGAGCATGGGGTCAATCTGAGAGTATGTTTCACTTGCAGATAAGAAGAATGTATATTCTGTGGTTGGTTGATGGGTAAAGTGTCCTGTAGATATCTATTATGTCCAGTTAGTCAAGTGTTGAATTTAAGCCCAGACTTTCCTGTTAGTTTTCTTCCTCGACCTGTCTAATGCCATCAGTGGAATGGTAAAGTCCCCCACTATAATCGTGTGGCTAAGTCTTTTCATAGGTCTAGAAGTACTCATTTTATGAATCTGGGTGCTCCATTGTTGAGTATGTATATATTTAGCATAGTTAAGTCTTGTTGTTCAATTAAACCTTTTATCATTATGTAGTGCCCTTGACTTTTTTTATTGTTTATGTTTTAAAGTCTATTTTGTCTAAGAATAATGACCCCAATCTCTTTTAGTTTTCCACTTACATGATAGATCTTTCTTCAACCCTTTGAGACTATTGGTGTTGTTACATGTGAGCTGAGTCTCTTGAAGACAGCAGATGAATGAGTCTTGCTTTTCTATCCAACTTGCTGCTCTTTGACTACTAAGTAGGGTGTGAATACCATTTACATTCATGGCTAACATAATAATATGAAGTTTTGATTCTATCATAAAGTTGTTAGCTGGTTGCTTTGTTGTTGCTATTTTGTAGTTGTTGTATAGATTCTGTGGGCTATATACTTAAGTGTGATTTTATGGTAGTAGGTATTGTTTTTTGTTTCCATGTTTAAACTTCCTGAATAATCTTTTGTAAGGCTGGTCAAGAGGTAATAAATTTCCCTAGTTTCTTGTCTGAACACGATTTTATTTATCTCTCATTTATGATGCTTAGTTTAACAGGATATAAAATTCTTGATTGGAATTTCTTTTCTTTGAGAATGCTGAAAATAGGCTCTCAATCTCTTCAGGCTTGAAAGGTTTCTGCTAAGAGGTCTGCTTTTAGCTTGATGGGGTTTCCTTTGCATGTAATCTAACCTTTTTCTCTAGATATATTTCAGGTTTTTTCTTTAGCATTGACCTTAGGCAGTCTGGTGACTATATGCTTTAATAACATTTATTTTGTATAGGATCTGGCAAGTATTCTCTGAATTTCTTGCATCTGGATATAAGAAATTTCTAGCAAGATTAGGAAAACTTTCCTGAATTATTCCCTCAAATATATTTCTCAGGTTTACTTTGTATTCTTATCTTTCAGGAATGCCAATTTGGTCACTTTACATAGTCTCATATTTCTTGGAGACTTTGCTCATTTTTTGAATTTTTTAAAATTTTTGTCTGACTAGATTAGTTTTAATGAATAGTTTTCAAGCTCTAAAATCCTCTCTTCTCTTTGGTTTAGCCTACTGATAAAATTTTCAATTGTATTTTATAATTTCTTAAGCCATTTTTAAATTCTAGTAGCTCTGATTGATTTCTTTTTAGAAGATTTATCTTTTCGTTTCCTGGATTACTTTAGAAGTTTATTTGTGTTGATTTTAAATCTTGTGTTGGATTTCATTAAGTTTCCTTGACATCTATGCTTTGAATTCTTTAACTGTCATTTCTGAGTTTCCATTTTGGTTAGGGACTATTCCTGTAAAGAATGATCCTTTGGTGGTGTTGCAACATTCAGTTTTTCATGGTGCCAGACTTTTTATACTAGTGCCTTCAAGTCTGGAAAGAAATGTGTTGCTGGGTAGGGTCTTTGAGCTTTACTACTATATCCCTTTGCACTTCTGTCAGCTGATTTTATATTGTTCTGTGTGGTTTGACCTACAGGCCAGTAGACAACACTTGCAGGTAACAGCTACTGTAGCACGAGCAGGTAGTTGTGTACCTGATCTTTCTTTACCATGAGGGGCTTTCTGTTGTCTCAGGTGAAGGACTGGACAGTGAAGTACCTGGTGCCCTGAGCTTTCCATGGGGGTTGGGGGACACAGCTGGGTTGAGCTGGAGTCCCAAGCTTGCCTGTGAATACAGAGATGGCAAGTAAACACCAGCTCTGACAAGGGTGGCTAGGAGGATCTTCTGGGGAAATGTGCTTGAGTCTCCATGTGGGGAAGAGGCTGCAGCAGCTCCCTAGACAGGCAAGGACTTGACCTGCTTCCCTGTGAAACTTCTGTTGCAGAGCTTGTGATCCTAGCTCAGATGCAAACTGCAGTCTGTCTCTGGACCACAATATGGTTGAAAGCCATGGGAAACACCTGCCTCACCACTCTCTGCAGAAGTGGTTTCAGGTTATAATCTTGTCACCCAACCTGATACATATAGCTTCATGGCTCTCCTGTTCTCCAATGTGACAGTACTTCTGCTTCTTGTAAAGGGGTGGCTCCACCTTTGGACTCATGCAAGTGGTAGTTGGTTGTGGTGGTATCGGCTGATTTGGTCAGCTTGACCTCAGACACTGGGGGAGTTGGCCAGATGCCAGCTGAGTTGGAATGGGGTAGGTAGTTTCCCAGTTCCCAGGCCCCAGATGGCCCACTAGATAGCATATATGACTCCTAAAGGGCCTGGACTAGGGTCGGGCTAGCCCAGAAGTCAAGTGCTAGCTGGGATGGGGAGAGATGGCCTGGTCCCCAGATCACCAACCAACTCTCAGACAGAGGCACATGGAACACTTAAGTGGTGGAGGATCTAAGGGGATATTACAGGCCTGTGGGGGTTGGGTTTTCAGAAGGGCTCTGGAGCACAGGTGAAATGTTCAGGTCGGGGCAGGGCAGCTGTGCTGTGGGCCTTCCACTGAGGAAGGCAGGACCCCCTCAGCTGGAGCAATAAAGACTGTAGGGCATGTGATACACTTGTACTTCCTTCCCACCCAAGAGGGTGGACTTTGCTGTTGGTGGCATGCAAAGGTGCTAAACCTTGTCTATTACCTCTGGGAGTTTTGGCTCAGAAGAATGAGGAGCTGTCACCAACCATAATGTTTGGATTGGGGGCAGGGCCACTGTGCTGGGAGCCCAAGCTGTAGATCCCTGCCTGGCAAGAAATAGCAGGGCAGTCTGACTACTCGCTAGCACTGTGATTGCATCCTCTAGCAGGGCTATAACTGTTGACACCAAGGGATCCAAGGCCTGTGGGGCTTCACATGGGCTTAAACAGTGCCTGTGCAGACTCCAGGTGACCCTCTCTATTGGCCTGGAGGAGTGAAGGTGTCAGGGAGGTTCTCCCATGCCCAGGATTGCAAGGTTCATGGAGGAAGTGCGGATCCCCTGGGGACACTCACTCACTCATTACTTCCCCACATTAGGGGCTTCCCGTGGCTCCACACCAGTTCTGAATAGGAAGCTGCCTGGCTTCACTTCTGTTTGTTCTTTGGGTCCCTGTCCCTTCTTTGGTGAATCCAGAAATGATCCCTTTGATGGCCCACTTTAACAGCAAGTGTTTACTCTCTACCCTGTTTCTCTGTGTGAGAGTGAATTAACCTAAGCACACTAGCTGCTTCTAAGTCAGCCATCTTCAAGATTTTCTTTTTTCTTTTCTTTTTTTTTTTTTTTTTGATGGAGTCTCGCTGTTTTGCCCAGGCTGGAGTGCAGTGGCATGATCTCGGCTCACTGCAAGCTCCACCTCCAGGGTTCCCACCATTCTCTTGCCTCAGCCTCCTGAGTAGCTGGGACTACAGGTGCCTGCCACCATGCCCGACTAATTTTTTGTATTTTTAGTAGAGATGGGGTTTCACCATGTTAGCCAGGATGGTCTCAATCTCCTGACCTCATGCTCTGCCCACCTCGGGCTCCCAAAGTGCTGGGATTACAGGCATGAGCCATCGTGCCAGGCCAGATTTTCTTAAAGGCAATTTTTTCCCCATTATTTTTCAACACTTGTTCAGGAACCACAAAATTAGTAAAACTTGCTGATCATCTTCCAGTATTTCCTAAGGGGGTATTATTGGCATTTTGTTGAGATAATTCTCTTTCGTATAAAACTGTCTCATATTTTAAACCCTTGCCCCATAGAACTCTTAGTTATTGTGACAACAAAAACAGTCCTACACACTTCTGAACAGCTGCCAGGAAGAGGTTTTATATTGCACCATTGGCCTAATGCCTATTTTTTAAGAAGAGGGTAAACAGAAGTCCAGAAAAGTTAGATGGCTCAATTGAGGTCTCAGAGCTAGCAATTTCCAAACTAGCGAGCAGATTTTTCTTACTATTCCAAAGATACAATGAAAGATTTTTAATGTCATAGCACTCCTTTCAAGTTTTCTGAACTTTTGGTGTTTGGATTTAATTTAAATTAATCAAGCATGTTCTCAAACAAGAAAGTTCAAGGTCTATGTGGAATTAACTTGGTCATATATAAAGTTAGATTTAGTACTTGATTTTAAATTACTAATAGGGTTTTCAAAATTTTCATTTTATATTAACATGGGCATATATGCCTCATGACTCTTAAGGACAACTTAATAAAATAGTCAAATATTTAAAGCAAGCAATAAAGTAAGCAGAGAGGATGGGAAAAGATCCCATTTCTTTCCAGAAGAGCCACAGTAGATAAATGACTGCAAGAACAGGATTAGTGGGAACAACGTGCTCCCTGGCTGTGGTCCAGAATTCAATATAACTATAGTGAAGGTACAGAGAGGAAGACAAAGGTTAAGCTGGCAAAGACTGGACTAGCTAGACCACCCCTCATGTAAAGACAATTAAAGAAATTTCAGGCCTAGGGATTTTGCATACTATCAAAGCAGAAAATATTTTAGAAAACTCCTTGGAGTTTACAGCGTCATGGAAGAAGATAAAATAGACTCTCAGACAAAAGGTACTATTTATGAGGCACTACCTATATCAAAGTTATAGAACAATAAACATTTGTATGTTGAAAAGCACAGCTTCAAATATGCATAATAAAATCTGTTAGAAACATGAAGAACTTGAGGAAAATCACACAATTTTTCATAGAAGATTTCAACACATCATACATGTTTGGGCTGTTACAACAAAATATCATAAACTGTGTATCTTATAAACAACAGAAATTTAATTCTAACATTTCTGGAGGCTGAGAAGTCTAAGATCAAGGTGTTAGCAGATTTAGTATCTGGTGAGGACTCACTTTCTGGTTCACAGATGGTGTCTTCTAGCTGTGTCCTCACGTGGTGAAAGGGCCAAAGGAGCTCTCTGGAGCCAAGTCATAAGAGCACTGATCTCATTCAACTCCCAAAGATCCTAACTCCTAACATGGTAACTTTGGGGATTAAGTTTCAACATGTAGATTTGCAGGGGGGACACGATTATTCAGACCATAGCATCATGCTTTGACAGCTGAAAGGGATTTCTTTTTAAAAACTTGGAAAATATTGGAAAGTCTAAAATTAACCTAATTAATGAAGTTGAGTTTAGAGAGAATAGATAACTTGTAATAGAAACTATATCCTTTTCAATAATTCATGAAAGAGAAATTGTTATCTACTGGGACACAAAACCTTATGCCAGAGTAGAAGAAATGAAAGTCATATCTTCTGACTAAAATGTAATAAACCTGTAATTTAATGACAATGGCTTAAACAAAAAGGATTGCCTTTGTGGAAAATGGAAAACATGTCTTAAATAATTATTGGGTTAAAAGGAAACCAAAGCTTCCAGTAAAGAATACTGAGTAAATTAAAAAAAAAAAAAAAAAACTCTTTCTCTTAAAATATATATAAGATATAATAAAGCTATACGGGGGCAAACTCATAACCTCTTATGCTTAAATTACAGACAAATATAAAAAGAACAAGTGCTTCAACAAAATAAAACATAAAATGTTAGAGTTATAGAAATAATAAGTCAAACTAGCAACTGAGAGGAAAATGTAGTTTGATCACTAAAAGCAAAAACTGGTTCTTGGGGGAAAAACTTTCTTTGAAAGAATATCTCTTAAGTCCATTACTCTGGTCTAGGAATTAGTGGAAAAGGAATGTAAATATATATCTGGAAACGTTACTGAGGCTATCTTTGGTCCCATATTCTTCCCTGAGTACTCAATATTATCACTGATTTAGAGCCTGAAGTAACCATAGGTCACAGATCCAAAAGGCACACATTCTCTAACAAGCTCATGACTTCCCTATAACCTGAATTCTACTTGCTTTTCCTCTGCTCAGTTTTTGTCCCATGAACACTACCCACGAACAACCAGAGATTCTCTCAATATGTTTATAATCAATTTTTCTTAAGCCGTAACTCCCCCTTCTGTGTTTAGCATGGATAGATGCATTTCTCTCTCTAAAATCAGTATCCTTCCAACTGACATGTTCTCATAACTCTCCCTCACTGCTCTGGTGGCCCTCTGCTGCCCCCTCTTGGTTCAAGGCTACCCTCCCAAGCACTGAGATGTGTGGCTTAAGCCTCTGAATAAAACCTCCAAGTGTTTTTGAAATACCTGCATAACTAATCCACAGTTGGTGAGTCTTAGCTTTTAGTAATATAGTGGAATTACAAAGGGTTTTCAGTACTCATAATTCTAGCATATAACTAAAGAAAATTTGCTGACTGTAAAAACAACATATTTATTTTTACCAAGTAGCTTCAGAAATTCAGCTCAAATCTTTCTAGACTAACCTTAGTTTTCTAGAAAAAAACAAGCTACAGAAATAACGAATATTCCCAATAATTCAGTGATTCTGATTCTTGATATTTTTGAGTCATAAACGACTATGAAATCAGATGAAAACTATAACTCAGAGGACTGTGTATTAAAAGGCTATGCACCAGGACACTGAAATGTGCTTCCACAATCTATTTTCAAGGAAGAACTTGTTGCACCAGTATTGAGGAGTCCTATCTGCAGACATCTTTCAGTTATTCACTTCTTCAGAAAGACTCGGTTTGCCCAAGGCCACATGTCCCTTATAGAGGCCTATGTTAATGACTAATTTTTACAGCAAGTAGCTAGCCAGGTCTGAGCAGGGGTGGAGAGGGCTCCCCCAACTCCAACAGGAATGTCAGGTGACCATCAGGTGATGGTCAGGTAGTTGTCACACTGCCTCTCTAAAATAATAATAGATGCTTCCCAGAAAGATCTCAGGAATTTGGCGAGTGAGCTCGAGCATGCACATTAAGAGGCAAAATGGTGGAGTTTAACTGGTATATGATCTTCCAGAAGCATTCCACTGGTAAAGAGAAGAATGCCCAAGTGAGCATGCGTACAACTCCAGTAACAAACCGTGCATGAGGACAGGCAGCCTCAAGTGCAGAATCAAGAGAGAAGGGATGAAAGACTGTGGAAGTATGTCAAGATATAAAACCCCAAGTCAAAAGGTCAAACCCCACACTTGTCCTTCAGTGGCCTGCTTGGGCCTCTTCCTAGTGTACTTTTCTTTCTGCTTTAAAGCTTTTTAATAAACTCACTCCTGCTCTAAAACTTGTCTCAGTCTTTTCTTCTCCCTTATGCCCCTCAGATTTTTTCTTCTGAGGAGGTAAGAATTGAAGTTGCAGCAGACCAGTATAGATTCACTGCCACTATCACTGATGGGTGATCTTAGCCCCATTCTGGTAACTCTAAAGGGTCATTCTAGTTCTAGAGCTTCCCCATGGATTCAGCTGAGGCTAAAGCTGGGCTGTATCGCAGCACAACTTCTTCCTCTGCCTACTTGTATTAGGCCATTTTTGCTAGCTATAAAGAAATAGCTGAGACTGAGGAATTTATAAAGAAAAGAGATTGAATTGGCTTATGGTTCTGCAGGCTGTACATGAAGCATAATGCTGCCATCTTCTGGTGAGGGCCTCAGGAAGCTTACAATCATGGTGGAAGGCAAACAGGAGCCAATATGTCACATGATAAGAATGGAAGCAAGAAAGAGAGAAGGGAGAGGTTCCAGATTCAAAACAACCAGATCTCTGTGTGAACTAACTGAGAGGAAACTCACTCATCACCAAGAGGTTGGTTCTAAAGCACTCATGAGAGATCTTTCTCCATGATCTAATCATCTCCCACCAGTCCCCACCTCCAACATTGGGAATCATTTCAACGTAAGATGTGGAAGAGGTAAACATCCAAACCATAATACTACTACTGTTTTCTTTCCCTTCCTGCCAGTTGTATGGATCTCTTTCATCAGGGCACACCTTAATAAACATCCTCATGCTAAACTTCATCACAGAGTCTCCTTCCTGAAGAACCCAACATGTGACAACTACAAACATAACTCTGTAAAGCAGCATTTTTTCTTTCTCCTGGAAATTATTCTAACGCTACAGGAAGATGCTTTTATAAGTTTGAAAACCATTTTTGGAGGACTTAGACACAACTTGAATGACTATAATTTAGCATTTTCCCTTTTTCTTGGAAATTATTCAAAAGCTACAAGAAGAAGTTTTCATAAGTTTGCAAACTATTTTTGAAGAACCTGGATGCATATTTAACTCCCAGACTCCATTTTATATCAAACACTATCAAAGGCAGATGATTTTTTTTTATATACACAAAAAGGGCAGTGAAAACAAGAATCCCTGGTGATAAATCTCAAGAGCAGGGACCCACTGAAAAATAGATCTCAAAAAGCACCAGCAAAATATACTTCCTGAAAGTGTGAGTACACTGTGAAGCCAAAAAGTAATATTCCTTTTTTGTGGCCCTTAGTACAAAGACTGAATGGCTTGAGTTGGCATGTCTTTCCTCTTAAGAAGGCCTGGGGCTATAAAATAACTATACAGAAAAACCATATTTACAGGAAGTAACATGACTCTGTAACAGGAAAGGAGAAAGCTTTTGCTCTATGAAAATTAGTTAGCCAGAAACTTTCTCTTTGCTTCATATCCCAAAAGAAACCTCTTACAAATAGCCAGTCTAGGAAAGCCTAACTCATTCAATGATGAGTAGTATTTTAAAAGGAGAGAATCCATTTTTAAATTACTATTTTGGCCAGGTTTATGCCTATAATCACAGTACTTTGGGAGGCTAAGGCAGGTGAATCACTTGAGGTCAGTAGTTCAAGACCAGCCTGCCAGCATGGCAAAACCCCGTTTCTATTAAAAATACAAAAATTAGCTGGGTGTGGTGGCAGGTGCCTGTAATCCCAACTACTCAGGAGGCTGAGGCAGGAGAATAAATTGAACCTGGGAGGCAGAGGTTGAAATGAGCCAAGACTGCACCACTGCACTACAGCCTGGGCAACAGAGTGAGACTTGTCTAAAAAATAATAATAATACTAATAAATGAAATACTATTTTAAAAAGTCTCTTCCTTTTCCCCCTTCTTTTGAAAAATCAATTAATTCCTTCTACTGTTCTTTGCGGCAGCTAACATAAGTAGAAACTGTAGGACAAGGAAACTATTGGGGCTGTTGAGGTGGGCAGGGCCTAGAAGGCAACTTTCTGGGTCAGGAGTTTGATTACATACAGGAAGAAAAAGCAAATAAGTAAATAAATTGAGAATAATGAGAACCAAGTTTCTCATTATTGGATAAAGGAGTTACAAATATGAAAAGCCAATGACCAGAATGATCCCTGTGGTATTAAGTTTCAATTACAGTTATCACTGGGAATGCACAATTTCTTAGATAGACAGATAGTTATAGAAGTAGATACAAATGTTTGTGTATGTGAGTGACAGACATTTTCTACCTCTGCCTGGTGGGAAAGCCTAGAAGCAATTAATCCCAGGAGCAGTGAGCAGACATAGTGCTTGAATGTTGGTTTGTAAGTATCATTCTTCTCTAATGTAGAACAAGGGTTCCTTGAAGAAATGAAAGAATAATATAAACTGCTTTGAGAACAGCCTGGGCAACATGGCAAAACTCCATTTCTACAAAAAAATACAAAAATTAATTGGCCATATGGTGTGCTTTTTGTCCCACCTACTTGGGAGGCTGAGGCAGGAGAACCACCTGAGCCCAGGGAGGGAGAGGCTGCAGTGAACCATGATGGCACCACTGTACTCCAGCCTGGGCAACACAGTGAGACCCTGGAAGATCTTGTGCCAGAAAAGAAGAAAGAGCTCAAACAAAAGAATATGATGGGAAAAAGTAAAAGACAGGATTCAGCTTCTAGGTGGGAGGTTTCCCCATCTGCCAAATATGTAGCAAATAGAGCAACAAGATTAATAATTATTATAACAATAGATGATAAACGTATTAAATAAACAGAAATCTACAAGTAGATATATATTTTTTGTTTGTATGTGTACATTTATGTGAGTGTGTATATATAAACATATATATAATATATATATGAGAGAAAAAGCTATTACTTCTAGCCAAATACAAATTAAATGTAGAAAGAATGATGAAATGAGAAAACTACAATTTGGTAGCCATTTTAAGAAGAACATATTGAGGTAAAAACCATGGATGGATGCTGAAATGAATGGGTAATTATTGAGGAACAGGATATTTACAGTCTAAAAACATCTCCCTCCAAAATACTTACTAAAGAGAGAAACAGAAACTTTACAATTGAGAAACCTGGAAGATGTCACTTTAAATGAGTGATAAATGTGTTATCATCAGTAATGGTACAAATTAGCACCGTATGTTTACTGATACAGTATTAATACAATGAGAAGAACACAGCATCGCTTCTCTCATATTCCTGTCCTGAATGCCTAAGCTGTGACTTAGTTCATTCAGGCTGCTATAACCAAAAACCTTACATTGGGTAGTGTAAAAACAACAGAAATTTGTTTCTCACATTTCTGGAGGTTGGGAAGTCTATGATCAAGGTGTTAATAGATGTGTTGTCTGCTGAGGGTCTGCTTCCAGTCAAGACTAGAGGGTCATCCTAGTGCCAGAGCTTCCCCATGGAGTCAGCTGATGCTACAGCTGGGCCTGTCTCAAAACACAACAAAACAACACCTTCTTGCTGTGTCTTCACATGGTAGAAGAGCTAGTTAGCTCTCTGGAGTCTCCTTTATAAGAGCATAAATCCCAATCATGAGGGCTCTCCCCTAACAACCTCATCACCTCCCAAAAGGCCCCACCTTCTAATACTATCACACTGGTGATTAGGGTTCAACGTATGAATTTTGGGGGTGAACACAAACATGAATATTCAGAACAAAACTAGCTGAATCTAATCACAAAGAAACATCAGACGAATCTAAACATAAGAGGTATGATACAATTTAACTAACTTTCATTCTTCAAAAATATAACAAGGTCATGAAAGAAAAGACTGAATATGAGTTCTACATTGCCAGATAATCAAGAGACATGACAACTAAATGCAACATGTAATCCTCCATTGGACCCTGGACCAGATAAACTATTAATTTATTTGTTTGTTATAAAATATATCACTGGGACAATTGGCAAAATGTGAATATGCTCAATGTATAGAAAGAAGCAGTTTATCTATTAATTTTGTGATTTTGGTACATTGTGGTTATGCAGTAAAATGCTTTTACATTTGAAGAAATACATATTTATGTAGTTACATGAAATATGGTATCATGTCTACAACTTATTTTTAATTGATTCAGAAAAATAGTAGTTACATAAATAGATAGATAGATAGACAGACAGTAAATATGGCAAAAGGTTAACATTTGGGGGATTGGGATAAAGGATAGATGGAATTCTTCATACTATTATAATTTTTCTGCAAATCTAGAGTATTTCAACTAAGACATTTTAAAACACAGTACTTTTAGAAAGCAAAAGTAAAATTACATGAAAAATGTCATGGTGCAGATTAAAACTGTGATCAAATACTCTGCCATAAAATTAAAAACTTAATACAATTATCTATAACTAGAATACCATAAAGCAGAAATGTTAGAAACTGAGGAAGAAATGGTAAGGCAATAAAAAGAGATACACAACATTATTAGAAAAACTAAAAAGAAACAAGAAATAGAAAAAGAAAAAAATACACACAAAAAACTAATATGAGAAATGAAATTAGAAGGAACCTAATGGAAGTGAGATACTATTGGAACATAGAGGGTGAAACTTAAAAATGAAAAAGTACAACAGAAATAAGCTTAAAATGCATTACACATGAAATAATAAATACAGAAGATGAGGGTGGATCAAGCAACTATGGTTGGAATCCTCAAAAAAGAAACCAAGAGAACAAATAATTGCATAATATTTTTAAATGCCATACTTATTACTCTGAAAGACAGATAACAATAATTGAATTGAGACTGGTTTAGGAGGAATAAAATGACTGGAGGACCTTTTGTTTTCTGAAACAATCAGAAATGATGAAACTGGACTCAAGACTTTTTCAATTTCTGCAGAAAGAAGCTGGCTTCTTTAATAGGGACAGTGATGGATTTTAACAAGTTTATTTTTAAGTTTGGCTATTCAATTTATCAGCTACATTTGTTTTAATTTTTATTTTAGAGTCGGGAGGGTAACGTGGATGTTTGTTACATGGGTATATTATGTGATGAATTAGCCACATTTGTGTATGTGTCTATGAATATGTTATTTCTAGAAAGAAACAATCATTTGGCACCAGAAATTTCTCCTAAGAAAAGACATATGTTATAAATTTGGGGAAAAAAAATAGAAGAGAGACAATTTTTGGTGACAATTACTTCCATGCAAAAAGACAAAAGGCAAGATGTAGAGCAATAATCCAAGAGTTACAGTGAATCCAACCATGCTACCAAAGCATAGTCATTGCTAACTCATGAAAAAGACTTCAACAGATGCAACATTCAATCCTTAGGCACTCGACTGCTAGTGATTTCTGCCACCATCCTTCAAGTCATTAGCCCGAACTTCATCTTCTGCTTTAACACTGCCTTTGATGGCTCTGCTATTAAACTAGCCATCCTTACTAGATTCTACTCTCTTCTAGCTTCGAATTGAAAATGTGCTAACCACTCTCCTTTGTAAGTAAATGTGATTTTTTTGTTTGCCATGTGTACTTCCCTTAGATCCTGATTTCTGTATTCCAGTCACACACGACTGATGTTATCTTGAGGCCTAATTATTCCAGAAAATTTAATGCTGTTTTTACCGCTGATACGTCTATCTTTTACCAAAAGAATGATGCTACTTTGATACATTAGTTTGTTCTAATATTTTAACCTAAACCTTCAAAATAAATACTTTATAGATGATTAGCTCTTCTATTTTCAGTGAGATTTTAATTTTCCTTTGGGAAATAATTTCAATGTACAAATACTTAGGCATCTTATTTATATCTCATGTAATAGATTAATTCAGTTTTTCCATTTTGTCTCATTTTATTCTCAGCAAAAATATAGACCACCTAGCTACCACATTCCAGCAAAAAAAAAAAAAAAAAAAAAAGAATACTTTTGTTAAAAGAAAAACTTCAGCTGAAATAAATTTAAAGGAGTTTAATTGAGCAATGCACGATTCACAAATCAGGCAGCCTCCAGAATCACAGCAGATTCAGAGACTCTAGAGCAGCCACATGGTGGAAGAAGATTTATAGGCCAAAAAAAGGGAAGTGAAATACAGAAATTGGAAGTGAGGTACAGAAACAACTAGACTGATTACAGCTCAGCATTTGCCTTATTTGAAGACAGTTTGAACACTAGGCAGTGTATGAATGGTTGAAGTTCAGCTGCTAGGATTGGCCAAGACTCATCTATTGTTTCTGGCGCATACTCCTAAGTTAGGTTTTCAATCTTGTCTACCTATTAAGTTAGGTTGCAGTTCATCCACAAGGACTCAAATACAGAAGTACGGAGTCCTTCTCAGGCCATATTTAGTTTGCTTTAACACATTAATAGTGTTTTCTTAAATGATGATCCATGGGATGTGATATGTTGTTTTGTTTCAGGGTTTGAGATCATATACATTTCAGAAACATTGGATTAAACAATATTGAATGATTTTATTTATGGCAGTATTTGTCAAAGTCTTAAAAAAGTAATGTGTGCTGTGAATTTCTGATAAGGAAAGTAGCAAACCTACTTAAAATGATCCCTTCACTTTGGGACTGCCCCTTTTTATTTCAGGATTCTTCTTTTTATGAGAGTAAATAACTCCTCTTACTGTATCCGTTCTTCACAGAATACATCTTCCGAAAATTAAGTTACAGTTATTCCTTGCAATTGCTCCTGTTCCAAGAGTTAATGAAAATGATTCTCAGTTAAGATGTAAAGTGGTCTCTGATTTCTAAGGCAAAATTCCACTTTTCAAAACAAGTACATAAACCAAGCATATGAAATTATTTTATACAATTTGGTTGGTGTTCATGTAATTTTCTTCACATTAGCTTTTAGATATTTGATAAAGGTGTTTTTGACCTTAGAATAGTATTTAAAAGTATATGAGTATATTCACTGCAAGAGTGTTTTTTTTTTTTTTTCTTCTTTATTTACGGCAAGAGTGTTGTGTGGAAAATATGCAAGGCACAAGCAAATGCATTAATTCATTCAATTGTTTACCAAGCCCCTTCTCCATGTCAAGCACTAGGCCAGGTGATGGCAGTAAAACTCTACAAATTAATCTGGCCTCTGCCCTCAAAGACCTTTGTGTACAGATGTGTTCTATCCTAGCTATGGTAGGGTGGCAGAATATGCCACAGCAAACTTTCCACTTTGGCACAAGGATTACTTTCAGCTGAAGGCAAATGAGAAGAAGATGATACAAGAAAAGTTCTCTGTTCTCCTTCTGTCGTCTAAAAGCAGGACATAAATTTACAAAGTTGTCCCCCGCTTTCTACAAGGAAGGACAAAACTTAATTACCAGAGACAGCTTTAGACCCTTACGGCCCGTAGACAGGATCAGAGGAATGTATATAACAAACTTTGCTAACTAGCCTTTATTTACCTTGTTTCCCATATACTTGCCTTCCCACAATTTGCCACTCCTAGAGACACTTGTCATTTTTCTAAAAATTGTTTCTTTGCTGAAGTCCTATGTAAGTCCAAGTTCTAACCAAACCTTTGAGTTACTCATCTCTGGGTATATGTTACACGCACAATGCATGTGTTAATAAACTTTTGGGGTTTTTTTCCCTTATTTTGCTGCCTTTTGTCAATTTAATTTAGAGGACTCTAAGCAGAAAACCTAGGAGTGTATTAGGAAAGAATTTTTCATCTTCTATATGCATACACAAAATTTGTCTGAGGCATTATGATATGTGGCAGATAATTGTAAAAATTATTTCTCTTCAGTAGCATTCATTCTAATGTATTCAAGGGATGTTTCAACTTGTAATTAAGGATTATTACTCTCCCATAATCAAAAATTGATATCAATTAATGTATTTATAGTTGTTTAAATTACTTCCATCAAATTTTCGACAAATGTTCTTTATGTTGTATACTGAAACTTTTTGTCTGGTTTAAAATTAAAAGTGAGGAAGCTACACACAAAAAAGAGATAACTTACTAAAAATTTAATACTTCAACAAATAATTCTTTTAAAAAATAGTCTCCAGGCTCTGGTTTATTAAGATAATCTTAAATAAATGTATATGATTAAGACAAGCAGGCTGGTTGATTCCCTATTTTAAGATGGTCTAAAGGAAATGATGAAGCCCCTCACTCAAGCACTAGCTTATTTAACTTTCAGCCAATCAGTGACAAGAGATCCAAGAAACTATTAACAGCAAGCTCCTATTTCAGGGGACTAGGGATTTCCCCAGAGCCTTGCATGTGCAGTTGGACTTAAAATCCAACCTAAAGTGGCCTGGCATAGTGGCTCACGCCTGTAATCCCAGCACGTTGGGAGACCGAGGCAGGCAGATCATGAGGTCAGGAGTTCGAGACCAGCCTGACCAACTTGGTGAAACCCTGTCTCTACTAAAAATACAAAAATTAGCCGGGTGTGGTGGCGCACGCCTATAATCCCAGCTACTCAGGAGGGTGAGGCAGGAGAATCGCTTGAACCCGGGAAGTGGAGGTTGCAGTAAGCCAAGATTGCACCACTCCACTCCAGCCTGGGTGACAGAGAAAGACTCCGTCTAAAAAAAAAAAAAAAACTAAAGTTACCTCCTCCTCATTTTAATGCTAAAATAATTCATACCCAAGGGTGGAGATTTTAAATGCTAATGTTACATGCAATGTATGGAGAAGCATGTTGAGCTACTGTGCAAGCACTAGAAAAAACTGTCCTATATATGCCCTAATATAATCTTTCCCTATGAAAAGAGTCTATAAAATTAACCCACACACTACCGTCAGGCAATAGCCAACTCCTTTTTTCTTTCTCAGTGCTAGCTCCCTTGTGCACAAGCTGGAATAAAATTAAACTTACCTTTGCTGATGTGTTCTGTGATGTCTCTTGATTTCAATATTGCGAGATTACAAAAACCCTGGGTGTTGATAATAAAATTAGCATATTTTTGGCACAGTTAACTACAGGTAAAATAGGAAGCCAAAGCAATATTTTAAAAAAATTGAACTAATTTCAGACTTCAGAAAAGTTGCAAATACTATACAAAAATTTTCTATATATCTTTCACCTCTATTCACCAAATATTAAAATTTTATCTTGTTTACACAATGTGTGTGTATGTACACACATACAAAACACGTTTTGTAAACCATTTGAGAATAAATTTCCAACATGATCCTATTTACTCCTATATACTTCAATGTCCGTTTCCAAAAATACAACACTTTTCTACATAACCACATTATAACAATCAAAAACAGAAAATCAGTTTTGATATGATTCTGCTTTGTAATTCACAAGCCCCATTCGAATTTTGCTAATTGTCTAAATAATGTTCTTTACAGCAATTACAGTTATTATTTATTATCATTGTTATTTCTGCTCCAGTATCTAATCCATGATTACATGTGGCATTTAGTTGTCAAGTCTCTGGTCTACATTAATCTGGGCAGTTTCTTAGTCCTTTTCTTTCATGACCTAGATATTTTGAAAAGTACAAGCCATTTATGTTGCACAACGTCCTTTAATTGGGTTTGTCTATGTTTCTTCATGATTTATTCTCGTTTATAGGTTTTTGGCAAAAATGTCTCAGGAGTGATAGTCCTCACTCCTCAGTGTATTACATCAGAAGACACATGAAACCTATTTGTTCTATTACTGGTGATGTTAAAACTTTGATCTTTTGGATAAGATGTCTGTCAGGTTTTCCACTGAAAAGCTTTTTTAAATTTTATGTGGGCTTTTCTATACACTTACATAATCATGGGCTTGATTTGATGCAAGGAGTTTGACTAAATGATATCTTAAGATTTACTCAATTTAACTTCATTTTATGATATTTCTATATTAAGTTCTTTTAAAAGAACATCAAAAGATTATTTTTATACGTCAGATTTTGTGATATGTACAATATCACTTTACAATCAACACACATGCACGTCTATGATTAGTAACGATGTGGATTTTTAATCACTGTGAAAATGAAAGTGCACCTACTAAGCTTTAGAGAGTAACCTTTACATTTAACAGAAAAATATCTGTACCATAAGAAATGGAGATGAACACTACAACCCACTAAAAATTGTTTGAAAAAAATTCTTAGAAATATAAGGCATAGCCATCAAACAGATCAAAGGGAAGAGATAGAAATGGAGTAAATACTCTAGGCATATAAATAGAACATGACATTTTTCTAGGATCACTATTACTACATTTTCAAAAAGTTTATTCCCTTTGGATTAAGTAAATAACTTGAATAGAAAAAGGTTCGTGAAGCATTATTTAATGGGATGTTTTACATTATTTTTCATACTAAGTCTTCAGAATCTGGTTGTGTTATATAATTAAGAGCACGTCTCCATTAGGACCAGCACATTTCAAATGTCCAATAGTCCCTATATTGGACAATGCAGGTCTATAAGCTGAAGGAGAAAGTTGAGAAAATTATCCAGGTGATACAAGCTGAACAAGCAAGCAATCACATTTTTCTTTGTATAAGTTATTTAGATATTTCAGATAAAGTGAAGAAGAATGGTGCATTCCAGCCCAGATACTATGCTTTTCTCATGGTCTTCACAACCGACTGACCAGGAGATTCCCTCCGGTGTCTATGCCACCAGGGCCCTGGGTTTCAAGTACAAAACTGGGTGGCTGTTTGGGCAGACACTGAGCTAGCTGCAGGAGGTTTTTTTCTTTCTTTCTTTTTTCTTTTTTTCTTACTCCAGACTTTAAGCATGTCTCTAAAACACTTTCTCCTATTGGCATTTACCCCATTTGTATGTGAAAGCTACTTCTTAAAGCATAATTCCCCCTGCCACATTTTATGTTAAGTGACTCTAATTATGTTTTTTCTCTTACTAAAGACTACCATTTGGAATTGCTGAACAATGTGCAGTGTCCAGCCATGCCCCTATCAAAGCATACCATAGACTTGAACTATGGAGTACCCTCCCATGGCATCTAAACTGCTGGATGAGTATTGCTGAGAAGTGGAAATGTGCACAGCATTTGTATAAATGATGCTGGGAGTGCTCTCTCCATGGCAGAGAAAATAGGTAGAGAGAATTCTGCTCTCAGCTCTACAAGCACTGAGATGATTTTAAAAACTGGATGATTCCTAGAAAGACTGGATTCTGCTGCAAAATACAAGTAAATCAGGCCAACTGAGGCAGAAAATTTCCTTCAGGAGATGTCGATTAAAAAAATGGCCTGTGGTTGGTTCATACATAAGCTTCATCTGACATTACATCTTTAAAAAGATAGGACTTTTCTGGAGAAAGGGGACAGACCCATGAGCAAGAATGGAAACTAGTGGAAGCCAGCCTTCGCTATAACAGGACTCTGAATGAGAGTCTGGGAAAAATAATACAACAAATGATACAGCCAGACGCTACCAAACAGCTAAGTCTAGGATTTCTGCAGGTGATGCAAAGCAGGTTACAGAATATGAAGACCTTAATACCAGAAAATATTAGGAAGCTTTATGGAGAAATTAAGATCTTACCAGTGACTTACCAGGTTGGCCCTGAAGGAGTGTCCGTCCATACTTTGTTGTAATCGCTTTTGAAGTTAAAGCAAATCTTCAACGGGGTAAAAACTGTAAGGAAAAAGTACCCGAATTTCTTGATCATTCAGTGGAAAGAGCTTTAGGTATGAATTTGCCAAGTGTTATATGTAGTAATGGACAATACAGTCAGTGGAGTGAGGTGTAGAGAATTGGGTAAGAATAAAAAATCACTGTCTGAAGTCACTTGAGATCAGGCCACTTAAAATGTCAGGGCCTCTGGATATCATTCTATTCTTACAATTAATTCTGGAGAAAAGAAAGCAGCTAAGGACATAGAAACTTGGGTGAATAAAAAAGAAATCAGGATAAATTGGCTAAAACAACAACATGGAGTATTTGGATTACGGGAAAATAAAGTCAAATCTGGCACATTTCATACATATAGTATAGCACTTTGATAGCCTAAATGATTATCAGAATATGACATTTATCCTTCTTACAAATCTCTCCTATTTGATTTTTATAGAAGAAATCAATTTAGGTTCAATACCTAAAGCAAATGCACAGCCTTAAAACCACTTTATCTGAAATATCTAAATAACTTATACAAAGAAAAATATGATTGCTTGCTTGTTTAGCTTGTATCACCTGGATAATTGCCTCAACTTTCTCCTTCAGCTTATAGACCTGCATTGTCCAATATAGGGACTACTGGACATTTGAAATGTGCTGGTCCAAATGGAAATGTGCTCTTAATTATATAACACAACCAGATTCTGAAGACTTAGTATGAAAAATAATGTACAACATCTCATTAGTAATTTTTATATTAATGTTGTTGAAATATTTTGGATATACTGAGTATAATTAAATGCATCTTTAAAATTAATTTCATCTGTTTCTTTTAACACAGCTACAAAAAATTTTAAATTACAAATGTGATTCACATTTCATTTCTATTGGAAGGTGCTGATTTAGACGTTGCCTTAATAACATATTTAATAAGAACTCAAAAATCCGATGAGTGCCAAATAGAAGTAGTTGATTTCTTTCTGTAGCACAATAAATAACGTTTTGGGTGAATGAATGTAAAGAATTTCTTCAGTATATACTTTCATTATATTTTATCAAGGTCAATACATCTGCCCTTGAGAAGTGAAATGTTTTAGAAATGCCATTAACAATTTTTCAAGAAGTCACTCCCTTCTCAATGATTATAAAACAGTACATTAAATATCAGACACATATTTGAATTCGCTATTCACTTTATTATTTACACAGTGAATATTTCCTTTTTTCCTGAATTTATGTATGTTCTGACTGAAATAAACATATTTTTGTAGACATCTATTTCACTGGTATAAACATATCTGCTTGTTATGGAATTACAGACTTAGATTTCAGCAAAAGAAGAAAATCAATGTGGAAAGAGTATTGTTCACTTGCTATTTTAACATTAAGACCATAACTGAAGAGAGTTTTTATACATTTGACACTATATCTTAGTTTTTGAGTTATCTTCCAAAAGTATCAATGTCTGTCTTAACAAATAAAAGCATGTCTTTAATCAGTATATGGTCTCTTCCAATTCTAAGTTTATACTGACCCCTATGGGTTACTGTGTCCTAATCTATTTTTGGCTTACCCTTTCAGAATCTCTAGTGAAATACTTAAACATGTTTACATTTAAGATATAAGTAATTTAGGATGAAAGCCATAAAATACTTTTTATATTTTTGTTCTCCTTGGATTATATAACAAACTATGCACAAATTTTATTCATCCTTTAACTATTGTGGGGGGCCAAGATGTTTCAGTCCTCATTACGTTTACTGTTGATATACTAAGGACAAGAGAACTAAGCAGTACAATTTCTAATTTCCAGAAAAATATGACCTGATTATTTTTCCTTAAAATCTGTTACACTCTCACAATATTTCAGAGATATAGATCATTTATTGGGATAAAAATTAAAGTTTATACAGAGATTTGTGTAAAGGCAGGAAGGATTATGGGACCAAAGATGAGTCTAATTTTAGTCAACCTTGATGGAGACACACTGATTCTAGGTTACACTGGGAATTTTTAATGTGATATACAGGATTCTAAACCATATCCTTATGGATTATTTACTTTCACTTTTTTTTAATTTTATTTTTCTGAGACAGAGTCTCACTCTGTTACCGAGGCTGGAGTGGGGTGGCGCGATCTCGGCTTACTGCAACCTCTGCCTCCCAGGTTCCAGCGATTCTCCTGTCTCAGTCTCCTGAGTAGCTGGGACTACAGGCGCAAGCCACCACATCCAGCTAGTTTTTGTATTTTTAGTAGAGATGGGGTTTCACCATGTTGGTCAGGCTGGTCTCAAACTCTTGACCTCAGGTGATCCACCCATCTCGGGCTCCCAAAGTGCTGGGATTACAGGCGTGAGCCACGACGCCTGGCCTATTTTAACTTTTATAGAGATGAAGTCTCACTATGTTGCCTAGGTTGGTCTCTAACTCCTGTGATCAAGCTATCCTCCTGCCTCAGTCTCCAGAGTGTTGGAATTAAGATGTGAATCACTGCACCCAGCATAACCTTATGGATTTCAATGGGAATTACAAGAGGTGGTGAAAGGTTATAGACATTTATTTTCCTTTATGCTGAAGATGTGGTTTTATTACCATGCTGGTGAATTCTGAAAATAAAATGATTATTTTTAGTATTCTCTCAAAAATTGAATGCGCCAGGCATTTTGGCACGTGCCTGAAATCCCAGCTAGTCAGGAGGCTGAGGCTGCAGTGAGCTGAGATCAGGCCACTGCACTCCAGACAGAGGTTGCAGGAGAATCGTTTGAACTTGGGAGGTGGAGGTTGCAGTGAGCCGAGATCAGGCCACTGAACTCCAGCCTGGGCAATAGAGCAAGCCTACGTCTCAAAACAATAACAACAACAAATCGAAATGACTGATAACTGACAAATCTATATTTGAGAGTAACTTACATAAACCTAAATTTTGTACCTAAATCATTCTGAAATTACATTTGTTAATATTGATTTTTGTGAATCCATTATTGAAATTTTTACTACGACTAGGATAAGCTTGGTAATCCTGCTTTACATTTTTCTCAGGGTACAATAATCACAACTATAGTTTATCTGGGAGATTCTTTATTTACCCATATGTGAGAATGAACCTAGACTATCTTCTAAAGAAAACCTTAAGCCTGACTATAGTACTCCATAGTTCTCCCAGCCCATTTCTGTGCATGTCTATTCTGACAAGTATTTTGGTCTTTCTCCTGAATTTCCTTAAGAGACTATTAATTTTACATACCATTTATTTGAATGTTAAAGTTTATGTCTTGTCCTTAATTGACAACACAGAGCATTCATGCTCTGATTCTTGACAGAGAACATAACCTTCAGCTCTCTGATGCCACATATGGAACAAAAGTTTAATCATGAGAAAAGATATTCTAGGAAGGCTACCAGAAGGCTATGAAGTCCATCCTTCCCTCCACCAGTATTTCTTAAACTATATTTCACAGAATAACTACAATGCATATTAATATGTTTCATCAGGAAAAAAAAAAGATTTTTTAAGGTCAAGTTTAGAAAACATTAGGAGTGAAGGAATTCAACATGCTAATATGCAACATCAGTCACAAGAGAATATAACAGGCAGTACTATCCAAGCTTATCTGAAAACTTTTTCCAGCATGTCTACTTAGTAACATTCTCAAAAAAAATCAGTATTCCAATTTTTTTTTTTTTTTTTGGCATACTAGCCCTTAATCAAGTCAGAGAACTGAGTTATTAGATAGCATGGCTTTTTTGTTTGTTTGTTTGTTTTGAGACAGAGGTTTGCTCTTGTCGCCTAGGCCAGAATGCAGTGGCATGATCTCAGCTCACTGCAACCTCTGCCTCCTGGGTTCAAGCGATTCTCCAGCCTCAGTCTCCCAAGTAGTTGGGATTACAGAGGTGTGCCACCATGCCTTGTTAATTTTATATTTTTAGTAGGAACAAGTTTTCGCCATGTTGGCCAGACTGGTCTGGAACTCCTGACCTCAGGTGATCTGCCTGCCTCGGCCTCCCAACGTGCTGAGATTACAGGTGTGAGCCACCATGCTCGGCTAGATAGAATGTTTTTTACTAATGTACTTACTTAGACTAATTTGTATTTTGGCATTGTATGTTATATGTGTGCTACAGGAAGTCGCCTGGAGAAATGGGTGCTCCTACTAATAGCTGGTATACATTGAGAAAACTATGCTTTCAGCTGTGTTTGGGTTGATATTTGAAAAAGTCATCATTTCAATTTTCTTTCATAGTTGGCAAAGAGTAAAACAAGACTGATGTCGTAGACTTTTGTAACGAATAAAACAGTTTATAATTTATATACTGTCGTGTCTAATTAATGCTGTATATATAACAACTTAAGTGAGCAAATTCCACTCCACATAGCCTACAGGTTAAATAAAAGTAAATTTTTTAAAACATATTTCAAGGCCAAGTGTTACATTCCAGAAAGATTAACAAGGACTTTTGTATTTAACTCTGGATATCTCAGGTGAAAAAACTCTATTGAATAGTGCAAGAACTTACGAATATCTCAGAAACCCTCTTGAATGTAGCAAGAGACAAGAACCTGCACTAATTTAAATTTTAAAAGACCCATTCTCCATTTGTCTAATCAACATATTCTTTATGACCTTAAAGTTACTTGCATATAAGTGTTTTTTGTCTCCTTCTGTGATACTTTGAAAAGTTTAAGGACTTGAGATAATAGGATTCTTTTCTCCCATAAATAACATATTACTTTAAGTTTAGCATAATTAAAAATATTGTTAGGTTTGTAATTTCCATTTCCACAAATCTTTTTTTTTTTTTTTTTTTTTTTGAGACTGAGTCTCACTCTGTGGCCCAGGCTGGAGTGCAGTGGACCAATCTCGGCTCACTGCAACCTCTGCCTCCCGGGTTCAAGCAATTCTCCTGCCTCGCCTCCCGAGTAGATGGGATCACATGCGCGTGCCACCATGCCCGGCTAATTTTTTGTAGTTTTAGTAGAGATGGGGTTTCACCATGCTGGCCAGGCTGGTCTTGAACTCCTGACCTTGTGACCCGCCTGCCTTGGCCTCCCAAAGTTCTGGGATTACAGGCATTTCCACAATTCTTTAAATCTTATGGCTGCTCTATTATAATACTTTAAGAGTGGTCTACAAAACCACTGATAGGGTAAAGAAGAATAAGGCAAGATTGTCCCTTAGTGGTTACAATAATTAGGAGTAGGGATTCTGACATTCTTCCAGATTCTTAGGTGTTTACCCCACCTCGACCCATACCATTTTTGTAGATTTTTACATCACTTTCTTATTATTAGTTATGGGAATGACTGTTTCAAGTTTGAGCTGTTTCCCAGAATATTTTCAAGAACCAATAACTCTAAAAAAACCTGGAACTTTTATAGGAATGCATTCCCTGCAGATGTGCGTCATCACCTAATATGCAAGGGTTCCACATGCCTCAACAGCTCATGCCATTCGAAACCGATGTTTGAGTTTGATAATTAGTATGTCTTATCTAATTAAAAATAATTTTAATGCGCAAATTTCTTGTAACATCTTAACAGCACAAGAAATTAAAATATAAGTCAATAGCAAACAGAAATGATACAGAGAAACTGAAGCACATAGATGAATATAAATATCCCAATAAAACTTGTTCCAGGCAGCGGGTTGCAAGAATATGTTGTGAACATAAGCGCAAAACAGGATGCAAAAGTGGGAAAAATGGGAAATAAGTGGAGTTAGGACGGACAAACACTAAGAAAGAGGAAGCAATCCCCTAAAAAGCAGAGAGGTTCCTCAGATGAAGGAGGGCAAAACGTCAACCACCACCTCACCTCTGTTCTCTACTAATGCCCAAATACAAGTTAATGGTAGGTAAAGATTGGTTTTGCTCACACCGTTTTCTTAATTTGGCACACTACGGTCAGATCGGCACTAGCCTTAAGTTTCCAGCCAGCAGTCCTTGGGAAATTTTCCAGGAAAGAGGACAGCCAGGCCATCTAGTGACGCGCACGCGCAATCTCAGCGCTGCCCGCTCCGAGTCTTCTCCCACCCCCGGCCTGGAAGGAAGTGACGCGAGGCTGAGGGGCGGGTTGAGCTCTGTGCCGGAAGTGTCTCGCAAATAGTAAATAATCTCGGAGAGGCGAGAAAGGCGCTGTCTCCATCTTGTCTGTATCTGCTGCTCTGGTGACGTTGTGGAGATGGGGAGCGTCCTGGGGCTGTGCTCCATGGCGAGCTGGGTAAGGTGCTTTTTGCGGCCTCTGGGGTGCTAGTGTGAGAGACTAAAGAGAAGGCGACCCGAGCCGGGGCTGGGTGAGCCCGGCGGGAATGTGGGGCCCCACCCAACAGGGAGTGCCCTCGCTGTCCCCGTTTTCTTCTCGTCTCTTCTCGTCACTCGGAGTTCGCTTCAGAGCTTTGGGTCTTGCGAAGAACTGATCACTGGCCGTAAGGTGTGGTGGCGATGGGAAGATGACCCAAATTGAGGGAGAGAACTGGAATAGAACCCCTCCCCCCCCGCTCGGGAGCGCTGTCTCCCATTCCTTCAGGCCCCTTTTCATGGTTTTGTTTGTATCTGCCTAAGCCATGTCTACAAAGGTCTTTGCGCCTTTCCTTCTGTGGGGTACCCACTCTGTTGTCGTCTCTTTACCGGCGACCTCAGACTGCCGCACTGTCGTTCCTGGATTCATGTCGCCCTCTTTGTTCTGTGGCGCAGATCGTGATTAAAAAGTGCTTGTCGTCATTTGGGACCGCCTGGCAGTAATGTTAATGTGGTAATACTGTTTTTGAAACAAGTAGTCATAGCTCTGCCATGCCTGTTTGAAGTGTCAATTTCAAATTTCAACTTAAAATTGAAATTTCAGATGACACGCACATGTTTTGTGCCTAAAGACCAAATTGTCATTAGGCACAAGGCATGCGTGTGTCATCTGAAATTTCATGCTTAGTTCGCTGTACATTGCATTTTCATTAAAGGGTTGTTAGAGTAAAACTATTTTCAGTATAGTGGCAAGACTTTGGTCTATATGGCACAAATTTATTTCAGTTTATTTAAAATAATCTCTGCCCCCTCCAAAATAGTAGGCAAAACATTGGCAGTGCAGTTAATAAAAGATATTTGTAATTTTAGGCGAGGTATTTGGATTCAAATCACTTTTCTTTAGTCTGGAATTTGTTCTGTTTCTAACAATTGCTTTTCTGACTTCCCAAATAATTCCGTTATATAACTCTTTTCAAAAAGGTTTTCATATGTCTTGAACTAAAAATGTTGAATTTTAATCAAATAATGATGTGGAGATTATTACTCCAGCTAGTCTGTTCTCTTGATTACATGATATTTCTTCTTGCACGGAAACTTGGAATATTTTATCTCAAGATATTAGAGAGTTTATTGACTTTCATACAAAGGCATATTTAGTGTAATAAACAGTTTTGAAAGCTGATAATTGATTATCATGTAAGATTGTTTTCATCGTTTTTTTCTTGGAAGATGTTACGCAGTTTAATTTGTAATGTCGTATCTTGCCCAGTTATGAAGTGGGCATGCTGTAGTTTTTTTTGGATATAATAGAGATTTAAAAGATGAGATACATGTTTTCCATTTTACAATATAGATCGCCACCTTTATTGATTAGAAGAATGTCCGTGATAAAATTGACACTACCTTTTAGCTTCTGTGTTAATAACGAAGTAAATTAAAAAGGTAGCGGCAGTGAGGCAGTTTTTTAGAGACAGGGATCTCAGTCTGTTGGCCGGGCTGAAGTGCAGGGAATAGTCGTAGTGAACTGCAGCCTGGAACTCCTGGGCTCAAGTCTTAGTACTTCAGCCTCTCGGGTAGCTGGGTCTATAGGCAGGTGCTACTGTGCCCGGTTTGGAATTTATTTGTTTGCAGTTTCAGTAATCTTTTTCCCTTTTCTTCTTGTGCCTCTGTCTCTATTCATTAATTGTTTGATTTTAGTGCAGGCCAATAGTCATTGAAGGGAACCACCTCTTCTACATTCTTAATAGTTAATGTCCTCATTTACTTAGAGGTTTTGATGAAATTAAAATTTATTCAACTTTTCAAAAGTAACATTGAGGGCCTGCCGCGATGGCTCACGTCTGAAATCCCAGCACTTTGGGAGGATGAGATGGATGGATCACTTGATGTCCGGAGTTGGAGACTAGTCTGGTCAATATGGTGAAACCCCGTCTCTACTAAAAATACAAAAAAATTAGCTGGGCTTGGTGGCACATGCCTGTAGTCCCAGCTACTTGGGAGGCTGAGGCAGGAGAATTGCTTGAACCGGGAGACAGAGGTTGCCGAGATCATGCCACTGCACTCCAGCCTGGGCAACAGAGCAAGACTCCGTCTCAGAAAACAAAACAAAACAAAAAAAACAAAAATTAGCCGGTTGTGGTGGCGCACAATTGTAATCCCAGCTACTCGGGTGGCTGAGGCAAGAGAATGTTTAAGCCCAGCAGGCAGAGGCTGCAGTGAGCCAAGATGGCGCCACTTCTCTGCATCCTGGGCAACAGTGTGAGACTCTGTGTCCAAAACGAAACAAAACAAAAAACAGACCAAAAAAAGAGTAATGTTCCAATCATTAAATTAGATCAGGCAAGCCAGAATTAAAAACAAACCAGCCTCATTTGTTGTTAGTACAAGTTTCTGCAGGCTTAATCAAATTTAGTAAGTTTTTTCCTTATTTGTAAATTAATTGTAGAAAATGGCTAAACTAAAAAGAGTTAAATTATGTGTAATAGCACTGAGCAGAAATTGGAGTGTTAAATTGTTCATTTTTTGTTTGCAGCTAAGAGGCCTAGAATTGATTATAATCAATCAATTATAATCAACCAAGGATTGATTATAATCCTTGGTTCATGGCAGTATAATTTTTTATTCATGCGCGGTTGTTTCTTTTTTCTATTGGTAATTACTTCAAACATTATAAACATCATACCAACTAATACTATAACTACGACATTACCAATCACTAATACCTACTTACATGCTTTTCCCCATCACAGTCTCAACATTGATATTAGTGAGTAGACAGAATTGATTTTTTTTGAATGACTGAACCTTATATACAATACCTATCAAGATATTTAATGTAGTTAAGTCGTTAAGAACTAGTGATTACTAAGTGCGTATTTTTTGCCAACCTCTCCTAAATTTTTGTTAATACAGTGACTTGTTTTATAGAAATAATTTATAGTTGCTATGAATAGTCAAGCAATGCAGAGTAGAAGTTAAATAAAAATGTCCCCCCAAAATCTTCCTTCTCTCACAATGCATGGGTGCATTGTGTATTTGTATACACATGGGTGGATGAATAGACAAAAGTACATTCTTAGGAATGGCAGCATTTTAAACATTTTTAAGCAAAGCATTGAAATTAATTTTTCTTGAATTTAACAAAACAAAAAAAAAGTAATTCTTGAATGTTAACATTTGTCAAAAGAGTTTCCTGAAGAGATTCTTCTAAGGAGGTGTTTCTATAGCAGTGATTCTCAACTGGACACAGTTTTGCTCCCCAGTGGGCATTTGGCAATATCTGCAGACATTTTTCATTGTCACAAGCTGGGCTGAGGGGTGCCACTAGCATCTAGTTAGTTGGTAGAGGACAGGGATGCTGCTAAATCTACAATGTGTAGGATAGCCCCCAACAACAAATAATTATTCAGCCCAAAATATCAATAATACCATGGTTAAGAAAGCCTGTTTTAAGTTTAAGAAAAACATTGTATAAAACATTGAAGTTGGAGTAAATTTTTAAGGACATTTTAATTTTAGATTCACTTCTCTGAAAAGTGGAGCAAATCAATATTCACCCATTCCCCTAGTTCCCAGGTTTAATTAATTGTATGATTTTTAAATTTTTAAATTCATAATTCTGTATGTACATATTTCTCTGTGTGCTTAAGAAAAATAGTACCACTCCCATTTCCACCCTTTGGAGACAGTATTTCTTTTGGTTTTTATCTCCACATTTCTAATTAACATACATATAGTGTATTCTTGATTTTATTTGTTTGTTTTAGACCTGTCTTCTAATTATGAAAGACGAAGATTTAGCAATCATCCCTTGATTTCAACTGGCCCTCATCCCTACCCCCACCAAAATCACATACACTCATTAATGTCCCCATAGCTTTCCATAATACTAAATAATTGTGGTAAATGAACATTATTGTGACTATTTATATAAGTTTATATCTGTAAAGCTATAGTAAGCACTTAAATATTAGTTCTTTATTTGTGTAATGCTCTTCATAGGTCAGCTTTGTAACAAATATACAAAGACTTTTCCTTTCATGCACAAAATTTTGTGTTCATTGGTTTACTTTCTTTTCTTTTTTTGATAGAATCTTGCTCCGTTGCCCAGGCTGGAGTGCAGTGGTGCAATCTCAGCTCACTGCGACTTTGGCCTTCTGGGTTCAAGAGATTCGCTTGCCTTAGCCTCTTGAGTAGCGGGGATTACAGGCATATGCCACCACACCCATATAATTTTTGTGTTTTAGTAGAGATGGGATTTTGCCATGTTGGCCAGGCTGGTCTCATAACTCCTGGCCTCAAGTGATCCACCTGCCTTGGCCTCCCAAAGTGCTGGGATTATAGGTGTGAACCACCGCGCCCAGCCTATTTTCAGTGTGTTTAAATTATTTGACCTCAGACTTTTCCCCAGCTGTATGCATTTCTGAGTAAGTTCAGATATATGTTATGATTGATCGAACCTTGGAGGTTATCTCTCCCAGAATCATCTGACCTGCTCTAGTCACTGTTTTCATCCTGGATCTCACTTTATCCTCAAATGAGGATGTACATTTCCTCTCTCTTAGGTTGAAACCCTTTTTTTCTTCATTGCTTGTTTTCTTTTGGTTGATGACCATGTTTTGGTATAGTGCTCCTTGACAGAAGCACATAGGAGGTACACTTTGGTCATAGAATTCTAGATTGGAAGTCATTTTCCGTCAGAATTTTGATGCTCCTTTGCAGACTTACAGTGTTGTTGCTGGGTATTCTGAAGTCATTTTAGAAACTTTTTCTGTATGACCTCTCCATCCTTCTCTTCTCCACCAGTTAATTACATTTCTTGAGTTATTTAATTTTCTCACCTGTATTTTCTACATTGTTTTTCTGTTATTCAGATAATGTGCTTCCTGGACTGAAACTCTTATGTTTCTTCCTTTCTGCTTTCCATCTCATTGGCTTTTTGCACTGCTTTCTGAGAAATTTCCTTGATTGTTTTCAGAACTTCCATTGAATTTTGTTTTTTAAGTTTTTTTTATTGACTGACTGGACTTCTGTTGAATTTTTAAACCTCTGCTATAGGGGCGGTGTGCTCATGCCTATAATCTTAGCACTTTGGGAGGCCAAGGTAGGCAGATCAGTTGAGCTCAGGAGTTGGAGACCAGCCTTGGCAACATGACAAAACCCTGTCTGTACAAAAAATACAAAAAAATTAACCAGGTGTGGGGGTGTGTACTTGTGGTCCCAGCTACACCCAGCACATCTGTGATCCCAGCTTCTGTGGAGGCTGAGGTGGGGAGATCACCTAAACCCAGGGAGGTTGAGGCTGCAGTGAGCTGTAATCATGCCACTGCACTCTAGTAAAGGCTGCACTCCAGCCTGGGCAACAGAGTGAGACTGTCTCAAAAAACAACAACAAAAACCTCTGCTATAACATTTTTAATTACCAGAGGTTTGTTTTGTTCTCTGTTTCATGTAGTCTTGCTTTGTCATCCAGGATGGAGCGTAGTGGCGTGATCTTGGCTCACTGAAACTTCTACTTCCCAAGTTCAAGCAATTCTTAAGCCTCAGCCTTCTGAGTAACTGGGACTACAGGCACACACCACCATGCCTCGGTAATTTTTGTATTTTTAGTAGAGACTGTTTCACCATGTTGGCCAGGCTGGTCTTGAATTCCTGACCTCAAGTGATCTGCCAGGCTCAGCCTCCCAAAGTGCTGGGATTACAGGTGTGAGCCACCGTTCCTGGCCTCTGTTCCATTTTTATAGCATCCTGTGTTTGTTTCATGGAAGCAATCTTTCTCCCTTTTTAAAAAAATCTTTATTTTTATCTTCATGATGTACCCTACACTATATAATTTATTAATATACTTAGTAAGTATATTAGAAATATTAGATTTTTTTATGCTTTTATGTTTGCATATAATTTCTTTTCAAGTTTCTCCTATCCACTCCACCCACTTTCATTGATCTTAGTGTTTTCCTCAGTATTCAGTGGTCAGTAGCTATTTGTTCATATTTAGGAGTGGGACACTCAAGAGCTTGGTGTAGGACTTGTCAGCTGTGTCTACAGTGAAGTGATCTGGCTGAACCAGTTTATTGTGGAAGCCTGATGCAGATATTTATCTAGGGCTATTGATAGATCCAGGGTACATTTCCAGTCTCTAACCTGAGGAATATACCTGCATTCTGGAAGGCAAGTGAGGGAAAGAATGATGAGGTTCTTCACATTCAGTACATAAAATTTGATTTAATTTTATATTTTTAGTATGGAACCCCTTTTGTCAACTCTTCTTGGTGTTCCCCTGTCAAACCTCATGTTTTATCCTTTTCAGTTGGTTAGTGCAAGAAATGGAATGAAATCTGGGAGTCTTAACTACTCTTTGAAAAGACATTCAACCAATCATCTATTTTTACTCTACCTTTAGTACCACTTACAGAGACTTCTGGTGCCACCAGTTCCTGAACTATTTGGGTATTCTGCCGAATGAATTGTGTTGCTTGTTAACTTTTTCATTTGATAACTTAGAATTCAGCTTTCTCTGTTAAGGCTGTTACTACCTTGTACTTTCTACTTTCCAGATTTGTTCTCCTAGTTCTTTTTGACTTTTACATTTTATTCCTCATTTTTTAAAGAAAAAAAAAACCCCAAACCTTTATTTTTTATTTGATTGGGATTTCTACAGGGAACGTAGGTAAATTAATATATTCAGTCTGCCATCTTTAACCAGAAGCACTTTGTACTATCATTTTTATGTCGCCATTATGTTGTACCATAGAAATGTTGACTGGGGACATTCTATGTTTTAATAAGCTCTCCAGGTAATTCTGGTAGTTGTTACAGTTTGAGAACCAGTGCTCTAAACTTAAGTGGATGCAAAGCTCTCTACCAGTCCTTGGCTTACCGTTGCTTTGCTCTAATTTTTTATTTTTTATTTTTTTATTTATTATTTTTTTTTGAGACGGAGTCTCACTCTGTCGCCCAGGCTGGAGTGCATTGGCCGGATCTCAGCTCACTGCAAGCTCCGCCTCCCGGGTTCCTGCCATTCTCCTGCCTCAGCCTCCCGAGTAGCTGGGACTACAGGTGCCCGCCACCTTGCCCGGCTAGTTTTTTGTATTTTTTAGTAGAGACGGGGTTTCACCGGGTTAGCCAGGATGGTCTCGATCTCCTGACCTCGTGATCCGCCCGTCTTGGCCTCCCAAAGTGCTGGGATTACAGGCTTGAGCCACCGCGCCCGGCCTCTAATGTTTTATTTTAATGTCATCTCCTAATTGACCACATTTTGTCATCAGTAGAATTTTCAAAAAGGATTTATGGGTGCCGGAATCTTTGGTTTTTGAAAGTGTCTGCTAAATTCTTGAGACACATTTTGGACTGGTATAATATAGTATACGAATTTCCTTCAGAACTTTGTAGTTATTTCTGTATTGTATTCTGTCTTATATCAGCTTGGTTTCCATACCCTCCCAAAACAACTCTGCACATGCATAGGTGATTTGTTTCTTCTGCCTGAGTAGCTGAAGAGTTTTTCTTTATCTTAGAAATTAAATAACCAGATAAGTCTGAGTTTAAATCTTTTATCACTTTTTTTCCTCTTCTCAAAAAGTAGTGTGCTCTTTTGATTCACAGATTATTTTTCCATCTAAGGAATTTTTCTTATATTAGATCTGTGAATATCCTTTAATTCATTTATTTAGAGTATTCTCTATTTTAAGGACTTTTTTTAGTTAAAGTATAATTTATATGCAGTAGAATTTACTCTTTGTAATACACAGTTCCATGAGTTTTGACAAGTGCATCTAGTCGTGTAACCATTTTGGAACATTGATCATCCTAAAAAATTGTACTGTCCTATCCTTGGCAACCCCTATTTTCTGTCTTTAGGATTTTGCCTTTCTAGAGTGTCATATTAGTGGAATCCTACAATATATAGTTTTTGAGTCTGGCTTCTTATTACTTAGCACATAATTCATCTGAGTTTCATTCTCCGTATGTTTTTATTGTTAGTATTGTTTTTGTTTGGATATACCACAATTTATCCATTCACCGTTTGAGGAGCCTTTCTAGGTTTTGATGATTACAAATAAAGTAGCTATAAGCATTCCCATAAAGGTTTTTTTGTGTGTGTGATTATAAGGTCTTATTTCACTTGAATATCTGAGTGTGGATTTGCTTATTCATACAGTAAGTGCATGTTTGACTTAAAAATAAGAAACAAACTGGTTTCCAAAATGGTTGTACCATTTTCCATTCTCATCACCAAAGTAAGAGAGTAGTCACTCTGCATTCTTGTCAGTAGTTGGTATCATCAGTTTATTTCATTTTAGCCGTTCTAATATGCATGTAGTAGTGTCTCTGATTTTAATGTACATTTCCCTAATAATGATATTGAGCACTTTTTCTTTGCTTATTTGCTGTCTATATGCCTTTGATTAAAGTATCTGCTTAAATATTTTGCCCATTTTTTAATTGAGTTGTATGTTTTCTTATTACTGAGTTTTTAGAGTTCCTTTTATATTCTGGATGCCAATGATTTATCACATACCTCACTTGCAAATATTTTCAAGTTTATGGCTTGCTTTTTCATTCTCAGCAGTGTGTTTTAAAGAGCAAAAGTTCTTAATTTTAATGAAGCCCAATTCATTTGCTTTTCTATTGTGAGTCCTGTTTTTTATATGGTATCCAGGAAGTCTTAATTTTCGTATATGGTTTGATTATGCCTTAAGGTTAACTTTTTAAAAGAAAGTATGAATATCCAGTTATTTCAACACCATTTATTAAAAAGATTATCCTTTCCATAGTGAATTGCTTTGGTATCTTTGTCGAAAATCCTTTGATCATATTTGCATCAGTCTATTTCTGAACTTCATTGTGTTCTGCTTAGTGTATCCACCCTTTTCCCTGTATCACTCTAATTACTGTCACTTTAATGCTAGTCTTGAAATCAGGTAGTGTGTCTTTTAACTTTGCTCTTTTTTCAGACTTGTTTGAGCTATTCTAGTGTTTTTGCTTTTCAGCTAGTTTATTTCTGTAAATCTGATATTGCGATTGTGATTGGAATTAGACTGAATCTATAGATAAGTTTGGAAAGACTTGATATCTTGAAAATAATTGTCTTCCAATCCATGAACTCTGTATATTTTGCCATTCATTTAGGTCTTTGATTTCTTTCACCAATGTTTTGTAGTTTTCATTATTTGAGATCTTTTCTATGTTTTGTTAGATTTATAACTATTTTCTTTTTGTTTTCGGTTGTTACTAATATGTAGAAACATGACTGATTTGTGTATATTGACTTTTTATCATGTGACGTTGAAGAGTTAGTTGTAGTTGCATTTTTGTAGGTTTTTTGTGGGGTATTTTTGTTGTTGTTTTTTGTTCGTTTGTTTGATTTTGTTGTCATCCAGACTCAAGTGCAGTGGCACTATCATAGCTTATTATATCCTTGAACTCCTAGGCTCAAATGGTCCTCCTGCCTCAGCTTCCCAAATTGCTAGGATTACGGGTGTGAGCCATGGTTCATGGCCCTCTTTGGGATTTTCTATGTAGACAGTTGTGCTGCATGTGAAAGGGACAGTTTCGTGTCTTCCATTCCAATTTTTATGTTTCAGTTTTTCTTTCTTGCCTCGTTATGTTGGCTGGGACCTCCAGTGTGAAGTTGAATTCAAATGGTGAGAGAGGTATTTTGCCTTGTTTGATATCTTACGGGGAAACATTCAGACTTTCATCATCAATTATGGATGAGAGCTATAGATATTTGTAAATGCCATTTATCAAATTAAGGATATTATCTTCTGTTCCTTGTTTGTTGACAGTTTATATCATGAATCGGTATTTAATTTTGTCAAATGGTTTTTCTACATCTATTGAGATGACCATGTTTTTTCTTTTGTCTGTTTTTACGGTAGAGTTCATTGGTTGATTTTTAAAAGTGGAACCAACCTTGCTTTTCCAGGCTAAACTCTACGTAGTCACAATATGTTACACTTTTTATATACTTTCATATTGCTGTTTTTGACTTGCTAAAATATCATTAAGAAGTTTTTGTTTATGTTTATGAAGGATATTTGTCTATTATTTTCTTATGATGTCTTTGGATTTAGTCTCAGTAATTCTGGCCCTTTTTTTTTAAATAAGAAGAATGTATCTGTTTACTGTTTCTTTTCTTCCTTTGTATGCAAATCCAAATTTCTGTCTGGTATAATTTTCTTTCTTGGAGGATTTCCTTCAACATCTCTGGTAGTTTAAGTCTGCTTGTTTGGATTATTTTGTCTTTTCTATTCCTGAAAATGGTCATTTCGCCTTAATTTTTGGAAGATATTTTCACTGAGTACAAAATTCTATGTTTATATATTTTTTTCTTTCAGTACTGATTTTAGGCTTGAACCGTTTCTTACTAGAAGTGTGATTTCTTTGTTCCTCAGTTTATAATGTACATTTTATTTTTCTGCCTACTTTTTCTGATTATTACTTTTTTTAAAGTAATTTGATTATGATGTGATTTGGTGTGGTTTTTGTGTTTATTTTGCTAGGGCTTTGTTGAGTTTCCTGGATCTGTGAATTAATAGTTTTCATAAAATTGGAAAAATTTTGACAGTTACTTCCTCAAAAGCACCCTTGTGTCTGTTCTCTCCAGTTCACTTCTCTCCAATTGAAGTTCATCTCTAATTTCACTTATATTAGGCTATTTAAAGTTGTCTCACGATGTTCCGATCTTCTTATTTTCATTTCTTTTTCATTTTGGATCATTTAGTTTCTTATGTCTTTAGGTTCATTATTAATCTTTTCTTCTGTCTTGTCGATATTTAGGGGGCTTATTTTGTCATCTGGAGAAGTACGATATGGGTCTTAATTTTAAATTATCTTGCATGTCTGTCCGTAACATGATCAAGTTTTCCTCTACTCCTTGAGCATGTGACATAATACACTTACAATAATACTGCAGTGCCCTATTTATAAATGATCTCAGTTATCTATATCATTTCCAGGTTGATACTGACTGATTGATCTTCATTATAGATTGTATTTTTCTGTTTTTTGCCTGCCTGCTAATTTTTTGTTAGCTGTCCAGTGTGAACTTTTCCTTGATCAGTGCTGGATATACTTTTATTTAAGCAAAAAAAATTATTGGGCTTTTATCTTTGACTTGGGTGATTTTACTTAGAGACAGTGTGATCTTTTTATTTGCCTTTAGGTTTCGTTAAGTGCAACTAGTGCAGCCTTCAGTTTGATGGCTGGTTTTTCTCCAGTATTAATTGCCTTCTGATATCTCTACCCAATGCCTCATGGATTGCAAAGTTTTTCACCTCTGGGTGGTAAAATTCCCAGACCCTCCCCACAGTGGACGTTCTCCCCAGGCAGAAATAAGGGCCAGTTGACCGGGCAAGGTGGGCCATGCCTGCAATCCCAGCACTTTGGGAGGCCGAGGTAGGCGATCACCTGAGGTCAGGAGTTTGAGACCAGCCTGACCAACATGGTGAAACCCCATCTCTACTAAAAATACAAAAATTAGCTGGGTGTGGTGGTGTACACCTGCAATCCCAGCTACTCAGGAGGCTGAGGCAGGAGAATCCCTCGAACCCGGGGTGGGGGCGGGGAAGGTTAACAGTGACCGGAGATCGCACTACTGCACTCCAGCCTGGGCGACAGAAGGAGACTCTGTCAATCGATCAATTGGTAAAATAAGGGCCAGTCATAGGGCTCACATTGTCTCCTCTTAGAAATTACTGCTTTACATTGCCCATTGTTCATTGTCTGAAAAACTTGTTTTTTCCATTGTTTAAGTCAGGAGGATAAGTCTGATCATGGTTTCTCCATCTTGACCTGAATTTATAGTGATTATCCCAAGCCTTTTTTCATCAGTAGTTTTTATACCTATGTCTGTTTTGTTTCTTGATAGTTATTAGTTAAGTCTGTTTTTCCCCTTCTCATTTCTTTAGCCCTTTGATTCCCACTTTCCATTGTGTTCTGTTCTTATTTCATTTTTAAGGTCTCCTTTTTTTAAAAAAAAAAAAATATTTTTGTTATTTTTCTATAGCTCAAATGAAATACTGGTAGGGAATTTCCTTACTGGATTATATTTATTTCAGACTGAATTCTTCATATGCCTTATATTTTCTTCATTCCTTTTTCTGAGGGGAGATGTTTATGTTTCATTTTTGCTAAAGTATATTTACATAGTTGCCATGACATTTATTTCTGTCTCGTGGACGTTTAATATAAAGCAGCTTTATTCTTACCTTATATTGGTTGGTGTAGTGCTGTAGCTTCTACAACATTCCCTTACTGTGGTATCTAAGACTGTTTTCCCCTAGAGTTGTAATTCTAGGGCTGGAAGATCTGGTTCATCCACCTTCTAGAAGTCTGACATCTCAGCCCAAGTTATGGTATTATGAGAATATTTACTCTGTGCCTTTCTTAAATATTGGTAAATACTCTGTACCAGTGTTCCTCTCTCCTGGACAGGAAGATATTCTGTCCCTTTGGGAGCATGCCGCTAGTTTAGTGTGGTGGTCTCTGATCCCTTGGGAGCATACTGCTAGTTTAGTGTGGTGGTCACTGGAGAAAGTTAGCTAGCCCCAGTTGTATTATTATCCTTTTTGGCTCACTCTAGTTGTAGTTTTCATTATTATCACTATCACCAGGTCAAAAGAAGGAAAACATATCAATTCACTTTTTTTTTCCTCCCTGGATGTATTTGAGAATCCTCAGAATTTTGTGTATTCATCAGTCTAGTATCTGGGGGCTAAAGGGCAGGGGCTGGAGGTGGTGGGGTTTAGCAGCTGTGCTACTCATGAATATTCCATTTCTTTTCTTATTTAAATTTTGGTTACTACTGATGATTTTTCCCCCTTTTTATTTTAGCTTGTTTGTTCATTTTACTTGTCATAGAGTCCAAGGGCTTTTTTGTCTTTACTCCTTCTTAGAAGTTGCTAAGTTTTGTGGTATATAGATAATTTATATGAACCAAATACCTTATGTCCCTTGATGTAATTACTTTTAGTCTTTTTTCTTTTTTGGATAGAATGTCAATTTTCCTTGTACCATTTTAAGATCTACTGATTTACTGGCTTTTAATAGTATTTTTAATAATATTCTTTTTCCCAGATACCGTGTTTGTGTGGAAGTGCCCCGTGTTTGCTGTGCCGATGCTGTCCTAGTGGAAACAACTCCACTGTAACTAGATTGATCTATGCACTTTTCTTGCTTGTTGGAGTATGTGTAGCTTGTGTAATGTTGATACCAGGAATGGAAGAACAACTAAATAAGGTTAGTCTCATTTCTTATTTATTGATTAACTGAGGCTATAGGGTATATATGTATATGAATAAAACTGATTCAGGGATATTGTAAACAGAATAATATAGAATAAGACAGTATGTAATCCTAGTTGTAGTTCATAATCTTTTAGTAAAAACAAAGATAATATACGTTACCTTGTTAAGTTCTTTGATGGTGGTACAGGAAATGTACTGTGGTAATATACAGAAAGAAGTATAATTCTAGTCAGGTGTCAGAATCTTAGTGGGTCATGGAAAAAAGGATATTCTAAGAATGATTAGAACTTTCATATACAGAGATTGAAAAATAGAAAGCATAATGAGTATAAAAGAGCTTTTTGAGCAAAGTGTACTTTAGGAAGATTAATCTTACAATTAATAAAGTATAAAAGTCAAGCAGTTAAATATGGAGGCTGTTGCAGTGGTATAATCAAGAAGAGAATAGAAGACCTGAAGTAAGATTTTCTGGATGTAAAATTGACTGAACCTGGCACTGAAATATTGGCAGTGATGGAATCATAAATAACAACCAGGTTCTGATCCTAGAGAACTGGGAGGAAAGTGTTGCTATTAACCCAGAAAGAAAAATTTTTAGAGAGAGTCAGGTTGTGGAAGGAGATGGGGAACATGTAATAAATTTAGCTTCTAACATGTTGACTTGGTGGTATTGTATCATGTATATGTGTATATTTATATGTATATATGTATGTCTTAGTTCAGGCTGCTATAACAAGAATATCATAGGCTGGGTGGCTTAAGACAACAAAAATTTATTTATCAGTTTTGGAGGCTGAAAGTCCGAGATCAAGGGGCCACCATGGTCAAGTTCTGGTGAGGGTCTTATTCCTGGTTTACACATGGTCATCTTACATTATTGAGAGAAAGCAGCAGCTCTCTTCTATCTGTTTTTATAAGAGCATTAATCCCATCCTGAGGGCTCTACCCTCATGATTTAATTGCCACCTAAAGACCCCATCTCCCACTGTCCTCCCATTGAGGGTTAGGCTTTTAGCATTTAATTTTGGGTAGACACAAACATGAAGTCCATAATAATGTACAGCAGCAAGTAGAAAACATGAAGGAATTTAAAAGAAATCACAGCTAGAGACTGCCTTGAGGATAGAAATTGAATGTTGAAACCATGGCATCATATATACTGAAGAGCATTCAGAGTGAGCAGAGCTAGAACTTTGCCAAAATCTCTTACTTAAGGGAGTTAGTGGAGAAAGGAAAACCTGGTTCTGATCCTAAAAAACTGGGAGGGAAGGGATAACAGAAAAGAACAAAAAAAAAGTACAAGTTCTAGGAAGAAAGTTTTAAGAATGACAGGGATAGTGTCTATATAAAAATGAGATTAAGGAATGTGATTAAGCAGTAGCCTTTGGATTTGAAAACTAGTACATGACTAGTGTGCTGAAAAAGCAGTTCTTTTTAGAGTGCTGGGACTGGAAGGAGTGGGAGGAAATAATTTATTATTATATATATGAATAATAGATGTATTAATAGTTTTGAACAGTAGTCTCAGAAATAGCACTTACACTACCAAAACAAGTATATCATGCTATTCAAGTAGAATGCAAGTTTTTAAAATGTAGGATAAATCTATAACTCAAAATAAGCATCCAGCATAGAGTTGGTATTATAGTTTCTGATTTGCTCAGATGGGGATTTAACTCTTTTTTCCCCACTGGATGTGATTAAAATGTATCAGACTCATCTTGAGTACATATTCATCATAAATTGTAAAGCAAATTCCAGTTTTCTAAACGTTTACTTAAACTATTTGATTACATACAATTTTTACTTTTAGTTAATGAAAAAATGATGGATCAAACCCTTTTGTTTTTCTAGATTCCTGGATTTTGTGAGAATGAGAAAGGTGTTGTCCCTTGTAATATTTTGGTTGGCTATAAAGCTGTATATCGTTTGTGCTTTGGTTTGGCTATGTTCTATCTTCTTCTCTCTTTACTAATGATCAAAGTGAAGAGTAGCAGTGATCCTAGAGCTGCAGTGCACAATGGGTAAGTTTTCAAATAAGCTTCAATATAAAAGCCTGGGTAGCCTCTTATTGGTAATTGCCAGTTTATCTAAGGAAACCTTAAGGCAAAATAAACTTATACAATTTACAGAATTACTTTATTCATGAATGACAGGGTGAGAAAATCTTGTTTTTACTGGAGAATGTCAGACTTTGTATATTAAATAATAGCTATAATAACCTCTGATCCACAGTGTTTTATATTTTCATCCTAAAAAAGAGACTCTGTTATATTTGTGACTACTAAGGGAATAGCTATTTCTCCTTCTCCTCTTAACTTTTGGTGGACCAGTCCACTTACATGGAACTCTTAGTTCCCTAGACCCGGAGAGCAGATTTTTCTAGGTTGGTTGTATTAGACAACCCAGAAAGAAACTTCAGGGTTTATTTATCAATCTTCCTTCATATAGAGCACTACTTCTGGTACCCTTATTTGACTGTTTTAATATCTGCTGTTGCTTATCTAGTAACATGTGCTACCAAAGACAAAAGGAATAAACAAGTAGAATATAAATATTAATGAGAAAATATGTGACAGGTTGATTATCTTTTATTGTGTTCCTTTAGTCATTGATTATTTTGTTAAATTATTAGAGTTTTAGATGGAGGCATTTATCATGTTTATAAAAACTATTCATTTATACAGTTCACCTTATACTTTGATATATTATCCCACTTGTGTGAAATAAGCCTGTGAAATGGAACTAACATTCTCGTTTTTTCATAATGAATTAGCAAGAAATAAATCTTTCTCAGAACGGTCTTAAAAGCAGTTTATATAATTGTCTTTTCTGATAATCAAGTGTATTAGGGTTCTCTAGAGGGACAGAACTAATAGGATAGATAGACACATATACAAAGCTGAGTTTATCAAGTATTAATTTACATGATCTCAAGGTCCCACAGTAGGCCGTCTGCAAGCTGAGGAGTAAGGAGAGCCAGTCCGAGTCCCAAAACTGAAGAACTTGGAGCCTGATGTTCAAAGACAGGGAGCATCCAGCGTGGGAGAAAGATGTAGGCTGGGAGGCTAGGCCAGTCTAGTCTTCACTTTTTTTTTTTTTGCCTGCTTTATATTCTAGCCCTGCTGGCAGCTGATTAGATGGTGCCCACCCAGATTAAGGGTGGGTCTGCCTTCCCCAGCTCACTGACTCAAATGTTCATCTCCTTTGGCAACACCCTCACAGACACACCCAACATCAGTACTTTGTATCCTTCAAGCCAATCAGGTTGACACTCAGTATTAACCATCACAAGTCAGTACTTTGCATCCTTGAATTCAAGTTGACACTCAATACTAACTATCAGAAGTCTACCCATTGTCAACTTGAACCTGAATACACCTCCTGAGACCATACATGATCTGCAAATAAAGACAAAAATAAGGTCATACAACTAACCTCACAACTGAAAACACACCAGTCCCCAACCCAAATACTATTACATAGAGTTAACAATACTTAAATGCTGATGTGAAGTCAATAAATCTTATGTCACATGATAAAGGAGAAAGGAAATGAAAATATTTTCTTAGTACGAGTATATGCATGCATGAACGTGTTTTTGACAAAACGAGGAAGTACTCATGACAATTACAGCCCTCATTTCTGCAGCTGGACATGTGGTCATAGCTGGTATTGATGATTGCCTTCTGCTACCCATTCTTTATTCCCTTTGCTTTCAGCAAGCAACTCAGCAGGTTGTGGTTTCTTTCCTGGTGGAGTGACCCAGTGATCTCCATAAGCGCCTGCTTTAACTGGGGGACCACAATGATGTTTTGGGTACCCTGGAATCAGTGTCAACTCAGAGCCAGTGTCCAGTAGTCCCTGAAATGTCTTATCATTTCCCTTTCTTTTCCAGCCATTTGCTCTGATGCTTCCTCTAGCGCAGTCTGGGCTTTAATCCATTCCTTTCACGTTTTGACTTGCCTTTCTTATCAGATTTTTTTTTTGCTTCGTTCTTTCCAATTGGAAAGATCTGTAATATAAGCTTGGGTTCATGGTAATGGTTAATTTCACTCTCTCCAAACTAAGTTATCTAAATGTGATGATTACCTTGTTTAGTAGTTACAAATATGGCTGCAGTCCAGATCATCATAATATCCTCAGAAAGAAGTAGAACATTCACATAAAGAGTAGCTATTTGTTAAGATGCAGTTAAATGATTTCATATTTGAAATTATTTGATGAATGAGTGTTTATTAATAAAAATTATGTTTCTTTTGGTTTTAGATTTTGGTTCTTTAAATTTGCTGCAGCAATTGCAATTATTATTGGGGCATTCTTCATTCCAGAAGGAACTTTTACAACCGGTAAGAAATCCTTTTTAAGTTGTTTGACGTTGATGTTTTATAAAGGAATCTGAAATAATTATTACCTGGAACTATAACTCTAATTGTCTTTTTGGGTGTGTGTGTGTGTGTGTGTGTGTGTGCGTGTTTTCCCAGTTGGCAAAATCAAGATGTTCATATAAAATTTTATTTTCCTTTTTGTGTACTGTGATTTTTAAAGGAATTGATAAAAATCGAACTAACCAATCACTTATTATGCTTTTTTTTCCCTTTCAGTGTGGTTTTATGTAGGCATGGCAGGTGCCTTTTGTTTCATCCTCATACAATTAGTCTTACTTATTGATTTTGCACATTCATGGAATGAATCATGGGTTGAAAAAATGGAAGAAGGAAACTCGAGATGTTGGTATGCAGGTAAGCTTTTGTCGCAGAACAACTTCAGTATAGTTGAACTTTGAAGTCAAGAATAGATATGTAGACTAGGTAAATCACTTAAGATTTTTATGGTCTAATTTCCTATGAAGAGGTTTTTAATTTAAACTTTGTGAGTGTCAAAATATCACATTGTATCAGCAACTTGGTGATCAGATCTTTTAGCAGGTTAACTGGGAACATAACCCAAGAACCAGGAAAGAATCCAAAAGAACCTGAATACAAAGCATGTGCACTTTATAGTCTAATTTTCTAGCGTACAATGGGTTAAAGGTAAAATATTAAAGGGAAGAGGATTGCTAGGAATAGATAAACGCAGTGATACAATTCATAAACAGCAGCAAATAAAAAATATAAAAAGCAACTTGGACATTTTATATAAGTGCAAAGGATGCTTTTATGTGCATAGTAACAACTAAAGGAATTCCTATAGTGATGTAATTAATGGTTATTTTTAATGATGAGGTCGAGTTCTTTAGGGTTATACTTGAAAACAGATATCACAATTCAGATGCTTACAGGACCAAACCAGGTAACAAAAATGAGGGAACAGGAAGACAAAGTTTAAGTGCATGAGCTTTGTCCAAATAGTAGGGACTACAATGAGTTCGAGAGTATGAATGCCCCATCTAAAGTGCATTGCTACTGCTCAGCTCCATTTATTAGTTGCCTTGTGGGAATGTGAACTCAGTATTGCTTGATTTTTCTAATGTTTTTGAAAAGAAGTCATAAATCTGGATTTTTCATGCTAAATGACCTGAGTTTCAGCTAAAAAACATTTTAAATTGGAGTGCAAACCAAATCCGTTTCTGCTGGCCTAATATTCCTCTCACACAACTAATTTGTGGTGTTTGATCTGAGTGGTTCAAGTTAAAATAATTTGGTGCTCAAAGAAACAAGCTTTAGTCATTTGGAAATTTCACTTACATTGAATACCTTGTTCTCTAAATGCAAAATCTAATGCAAGGGTTTCTGTCTCTTTTGTTCCCTGCCGTATCCCCAGGGCCTGGAACACAGGCATTCAATAAATACTTGTTGGCTGGATCCCCTGTCAGTGAGGCAAATCTACATAAAGACTTGTCTGTTAAGCACATATTAGCATAAAGGCTAAACAACTTGTGTATGTTGAAATTTACATAGAAAAAGCATAGGTTGACTTATTAAATAATAATGACTTACCTTTGCATAATATGTATCTTTTAAGATTTTAGTTCATGAGGAAAAGCATCATTGTTATGAGGGCTTAACATTAACAATGAAAATAATTTTCTTAATGCCCTTGTTTACAACTGAGTGATAATGGTTCTCTAAGAATCTTAAGTAATATTCCTCTTATAGTTATTTTTCCTTATTTGGAAAATAATGGCTAACATGTAAACATAGTTTGTAAACTCTAATATAGATATTACTAATAAATCATATTAGTTTCTTACTAACTTGCCATCCTTGCAAGTGTGTAATAGTGAGATAAGTGTAAAAACTAGAATTCTTAAGCAATAAAGGTCAATTAATTTTCTTTCCTGCTTTTATAAGCCTTTATAATGCTGACAATGTTAGTTGCTTAAAATATATTTTTTGACAAAATGACAGATTGTTTATAAAACAGGTCCCATTTCTAATTGCTAATATTTCTGATAAAAAGCTAATTATCCAATTATATTTCTTTCACAGCCTTGTTATCGGCTACAGCTCTGAATTATCTGCTGTCTTTAGTTGCTATCGTCCTGTTCTTTGTCTACTACACTCATCCAGCCAGTTGTTCAGAAAACAAGGCGTTCATCAGTGTCAACATGCTCCTCTGCGTTGGTGCTTCTGTGATGTCTATACTGCCAAAAATCCAAGTATGCCCTTTAAAGTATTAGCTTTTATGAAGCTTGTACCTTTTTAAGTTTTCAAAAATCTAGAATGATGTCTAGAATATTTACCTGTGTTGCTTATTATATACATGTATATATTATTATTTTTTTTTTTTTGTAGGAATCACAACCAAGATCTGGTTTATTACAGTCTTCAGTGATTACAGTCTACACAATGTATTTGACATGGTCGGCTATGACCAATGAACCAGGTGTGTTTTGTTTATAATACATGTTTCTAAAGATTCTGCAGTTATTGTTGTTGTTATTTTTCCAGAAATTGTCTTTTGGTGAGATTAAATTACTTAAAAATTAGGCTCCCAGAGGAATAAAGTATGAAAAGTTTTCATCTTTGATGTATTACTATTTCTTCCCTTCGTTTCTTCCATCACTAACAAAATTATAAGGTTACATGTATACCTAAGAGAAATTGTGAGTTCATTTTCAGAGCACCACAATAAAACAAACATCACAGTAAAGCAAGTCAAGAATTTTTTGGTTTCCCAATTCATATAATACTTTTGTTTATCTTACACTGTAGTTTGTTAAGTGTGCCATAGCATTATATCTAGAAAAACAATGTACATTCCTTAATTTGAAAGTACTTTATTTCCAAAAAATGCTGACAGTCATCTGAGCCTTCATCGAGTCGTAATCTTTTTGCTGGTAGGAGGTCTTGCCTCAGTGTTGATGGCTGCTGACCAAACAGGGTGTTGGTTGCTACAGGTTGGGGTGGCTGTTTTTGTATCTTTAAACTAAGACAACAATGAAGTTTGCCCATTGATGGACTCTTCCTTTCACAAAATATTTCTCTGTAGCATGTGATGCTGTTTGATGGCATTTGACCCAGAGTAGAATTTCCTTCCAAATTGGAGTCAGTCCTCCTAAACCTGCTGCTGCTTTATTAACTAAGTTTATGTAAATTCTAACTCCTTTGTTGTCATTTCAATAATATTCATAGCATCTTCATCAGGAGTAGATTCCATCTCAAAAAACTACTTTGTTCATCCATAAGAAGCAACTCCTCATCATTCAGGTTTGATAATGAAACTGCAGCAATTCAGTCACATCTTCAGGTTCCACTTATTAGTTCTCTTGCTCTCTCTACCATATCTGTAGCTACTTCCTCTACTAAAGTCTTGAAATCCTCAAGTCATCCATGAGGGTTAGAATTAGCTTCTTTCAAACTCCTGTTAATGTTGATATTTTGACATTTTCCCATGAATCATGAATGTTCTTAATAACATCTAGAATGGTGAATCTTTTCCAGAAGGTTTTCAGTTTACTTTGCCCACCCAGATCCATCAGAGGAATTACTCTATGGCAGCTATAGCCTTACAAAATACATTTCTTAAATAATAAGATTTAAATGTTCAGATTACTCCTTTTTTCCATGGGCTGCAGAATAAATACTGTGTTAGCAGACATGAAAATATTAATCTCCCCGTACATCTCTGTCATTGCTTTTGGGTGACCCAGGTGCATTGTCAGTGGGTAGTAATGTTTTGAAAGGATCTTTCTTTTAGCAGTAAGTCCCAACAGTGAGCTTAAAATATTCCAGAAACCATATTTTCAACAGATGTGCTGTCATCTAGGCTTTTTTCTATTCATAGAGAGGCTGAATAGACTTAGTAGAATTCTTAAGGGCCCTAGGACTTTTGGAATGCTAAATAAACATTGGCTTTCTCTTAAAATCACTGTCCGCATTAGTCCCCAACAAGAGAGTCAGCCTATTCTTTTAAGCTTTGAAGCCAGGCATTGACCGACTTCTCTATAGCTATGAAAGTCCTAGATTATATCTTTGTCCAGCAGAAGTCTATTTTGTCTTTATTGAAAATCTGTTGTTTGGTGTAGCTGCTTTCTCTTTTCTTATTTTTATTTTTTTGAGATGGAATTTCACTCTTGTTGCCCAGGCTGGAGTACAATGGTGAAATCCCTGCTTGCTGCAACTTCTGCCTCCTGGTTAAGCCATTCTCCTGCCTTAGCCTCCTGAGTAGCTGGGATTGCAAACCTGCGCCACCACACCCAGCTAATTTTGTATTTTTCGTAGAGATGGGTTTCACCATGTTAGCCAGGCTGGTCTCGAACTCCTGACCTCAGTTGATCCACCCGCCTCAGCCTCCCAAAGTGCTGAGATTACAGGCGTGAGCCACCACTCCTGGCCAGTGTACCTACTTTGATTAATTTTGTTGGCTAGATTTTCAGGATGACTTGCTGTAGCTTCTGCATCAGCACTTAGGTTCACCTTATACTTTTATGTTATGGAGACAGTTTCTTTCCTTAAACCTCAAGAACCTGCCCCATCTAGTTTAAAACTTTTCTTCTGCTTCATTATCTCTCTCAGCCTTAATACACTTGAAGCGAGAGATAGGGCCTTGCTCTGGATTAGGCTTTGGCTTAAGGGAATGCTCTGCTGGTTTGATCTTCTATCCAGGTCACTAAAACTTTCTCCTCCATATCAGCAATAAGACTGCTTTGCTTTCTTATCTATCATTTGTGTGTTCATGTTCACTGGAGTGGCACTTTTAATATCCTTCAAGAACTCTTTCTTTTCTTTGCATTTGCAACTCAGCTAACTGGCACAAAAGGCCTAGCTTTTGACCTGTCTCAGCTTTTTGCAAGATGTCCTTACTAAGCTTAATCATTTCTAGCTTTTGATTTTAAGTGAGAAAGGGAAGAATCTTTCACTTGAACAGTTAGAGGCCATTGCAGGGTTGTTAATTGGCCTAATTTCCATATGGTTGTGTCTTGAAATAGGCCCAAGGAGAGGGATAGAGACAAGGAAATGGCTGGTTGGTGGAGCAGTCAGAACACACACAATGTTTGTTGATTATTTCACCATCTTATATGAGTGTGATTTGTGGTGCCCCAAAGAAATTACAACAGTAACATAATAGGTCACTGTAGAGAGATCACCATAACAGATTAATTAATAATAGTGAAAAATTGTTAAATATTATGAGAATTAGCAAAATGTGAAACAGACACAAAGTGAGTACATACTGTTAGAAAAAATGGAACCAATAGACTTGTTTAATGCAGAGTTGCCACAAAAAAAAAAAAAAAAAAAGCAAAGCACAATAAAACAAGGTATGTCTGTAAGAAACTGGGTGAAATTATAAGGGAGGTATCTAATTTGCATAGAGCATATGATCGTTGTATAAAGACAAGCTCTTCAAATTCCTGAACAGTATAATTTTTTCACATTATTAAATTACTCTTCTAGCCTGCGACTACCTTGCAATTGAATTTGATAATTGGGTTTTGTAATGCATCTTATTACAGACTAGTTATATTGCATACCATGAGAATAGAATATGTTGAAAGGAGACAAATTAGAATAGACAAAAATTATTACCTATTAAAAGAAAGAAAATGATCTCTTTTCCTAAAAAATTTATCTGATGTTATATGAATCTCACTGAGTTTACAAACTGTGAAGGTATTTTATCATAGGTACTTTATAACTTGGAGACCAAGATTTTTTTTTTGTTTTTTGTTTTGATGTATTACGGAAGGATTTCTATTTTTTTTTCCAGGTAAGTAGTTAGAAAAAAATTACTAGTAATTTGCTTTAGAGAAGGAAATAGCCTTACTTAATTGGCTTTAAGATAAGAGTCATTTTCATTAGTAAGATGGAGTTTGACAGATCTGGCTTTGTGGGAGAAAAATACGTATTTTAGACACTAGTGAATATTTCACCAATCATACTTTCTTTTATACTTTATTTTAATTTAGTTTTATATTTTATTTTATTTTATTTTATTTTTTTATGTTATTATTTTATTTTATTTTATTTATTTTATTTTATTTTATTTATTTATTTTATTTTATTTTATTTTATTTTATTTTATTTTATTTTATTTTATTTTATTTTATTATTTTATGTTATTTTATTTTATGACAGAGTCTTGCTCTGTCGTCAGGAGGCTGGAATGCAGTGGCGTGATCTCGGCTCACTGCAACCTCCACCTCCCAGGTTCGAGTCATTCTGCCTCAGCCTCCTGAGTAGCTGGGACTACAGGTGCGCGCCACTATGCTCAACTAATTTTTGTATTTTTAGTAGAAAAGAGGTTTCACCATGTTGGCCAGGGATGATCTCGATCTCTTGACCTTGTGATCCGCCCGCCTCGGCCTCCCAAAGTGCTGGGATTACAGGCGTGAGCCACCGCGCCTGGCCTACTTTCTTCTTTATAAAAGAATAAAACTGAGTAAGCAAGCAGTAGGTTGTTACACCTTATTGGGTAATTCCCCCGAGGCATTTGCTGGAGTCCTCATAACTGGTTTTTGTGTAAGCCATCTTGTTCTTTTAACAATGTGCTGTATCAAATGGATAAGCTTCATAAAGTGCATTTCATAATCTCAACATATGATAGAAAAGCTAGTGCATTGTGGTTTATAATCTCTGAATTTTCTTTCTAAATCTACTAGAATTATACTAACCTTGGAAAGGTCATCTGTATTCCTGATTGTAGAGGTAATTCTCTCTCAGCTCTCACATGTTGTTGAAAATTGAATGATTTAACTTTTCCAGGTACTTCTATAAAATCAGAATTATAACACTTCAGAGGTCTTATTCATAAGTGCAAGGTGTCTTCAGTTATTTTTGTTATACTGATGCCTTTTCCAGCAATTGTTTTTCAGTTTGCAGGGGTATAGAGAGTAACTTTTGTTTGCTCTGAAAAACATTTTTTTAATATATTCTAACATTTTAATTTGACTTTATGTTACAGAAACAAATTGCAACCCAAGTCTACTAAGCATAATTGGCTACAATACAACAAGCACTGTCCCAAAGGAAGGGCAATCAGTCCAGTGGTGGCATGCTCAAGGAATTATAGGACTAATCCTCTTTTTGTTGTGTGTATTTTATTCCAGGTAGGAAAAACTAGGGAATTTTTTTCTTTAAACAAGAAGTCTAGCTGTTTGTTTATGAATCATTTCTTTTAAAAATATTCTTTTCTTTCTCTCCTCCTAAACTCTCTTTCATACAGCATCCGTACTTCAAACAATAGTCAGGTTAATAAACTGACTTTAACAAGTGATGAATCTACGTTAATAGAAGATGGTGGAGCTAGAAGTGATGGATCACTGGAGGATGGTGACGATGTTCACCGAGCTGTAGATAATGAAAGGGATGGTGTCACTTACAGTTACTCCTTCTTTCACTTCATGCTTTTCTTGGCTTCACTTTATATCATGATGACCCTTACCAACTGGTACAGGTATTTATATTTCATGAAAACTCTGGATGTGTGAATTCTGATGGCGTTTTTATGATTCTCTTGTGAAACCATGATGTGATATGAAGTACTTTTTATCCTCTGATATATTTCAAAATGTACAGCTAAATGAATAGTGAGATTAGCATGAGAAATGCAATCTTTACTTCCTTGCTTTAACAATAACTGAAACATTGAACTAGTTCCAAATCTTGGAGAGGTTAAAATAAAAATTTTTATGAAACTAATACTTTTTTTTTTTTACAAAATCCATGTTGATAGGGGATCTAACATAACATTTATTTTTTTCAATCCTGTAAACATAGTGAAGGATACATCCTTTTTTCTGTTTTGTTTGAACTGTTATTAAAAGCTCTGAAAATTTTTAAATTTAAGTATGAATTCATTAACATAGATAGATTCTTAGAATTCTTACAAGCTACAATTTATGCTTTTTCTTTTTTATCACTTCAAACTTAATCCATAAATCTTTTTCTTTTAAGAGGAAGGTAGTGATTTATAGTGTTTTCATTTTTGAAAGTTCTGGTTTTGTCCAAATGACTACTGAAAGATTTGGTCAAAGATTCAGATTGAACTATGTGGTTGGGGAAGTTTTGTTTTTAATAACTTTTTAATGCATAATATTCATAAACAATTTGCAAGAAGGCCTTCAGTATCAGCAAAAGATGGAGGAAAAAGATTATTCTTTGTTGTATTTCTTTGAGTGCAGCCTTTACTGATTTTTATTATTGAAAAGAATTATATATTTTTTAAAATTCCTACACTGTTGCATATTCAGCTATAAGAATCCAGCTGGTTCTTAATTCAGATCCTTGGCTGTCAGATAACAGTAGATATTAAGGCTTTATACCAGAAGGATTTTGGTTTATTTCATTAACTCAAAAATCAGTTAAACTTGACATATATTTCCTTCCCAGTCTCTTAATTCTTTCTTTTTTTAAGGAGATGTCTCTGAGTCATACCAGTCTCTTAATTCTGAGAAGGCAGGGGCGGGGGGCGGGGTGGAAATCAGTTGAGGAGTTCCATATACACTTTGAACAATCTTATGTAATAGTGACATCTCATTTATCCAGAGGTCACATTCAGTTTCTCTTCTAATAACATGGCAGACATGCATAAAGTGCTTCAGAGATTATGCAAAATAACTATTTCAGAGGCCTGTGTACTTTACTCCATTAAAGGAAATAACAGATTTTTACCTTCCCACTAGTGGTGTGGAAAGAAAGGGAGCAGATTAGATGCAGCAATGATATATCTGAAATCATAAACTATACAAAGAACACTTCTGAATTAATGAAGCTTCATAGCTTGATGGCTGATAATTCAACCCACTTGCCCCTTTTTAATAATTTTCCCTGAAATTTTAGGTATGAACCCTCTCGTGAGATGAAAAGTCAGTGGACAGCTGTCTGGGTGAAAATCTCTTCCAGTTGGATTGGCATCGTGCTGTATGTTTGGACACTCGTGGCACCACTTGTTCTTACAAATCGTGATTTTGACTGAGTGGGACTTCTAGCATGAAAATCCCACTTTGATTATTGCTTATTTGAAAACAGTATTCCCAACTTTTGTAAAGTTGTGTATGTTTGTGCTTCCCATGTAACTTCTCCAGTGTTCTGGCATGAATTAGATTTTACTGCTTGTCATTTTATTTGTTATTTTCTTGCCAAGTGCATTGATATGTGAAGTAGAATGAATTGCAGAGGGAAAGTTTTATGAATATGGTGATGAGTTAGTAAAAGTGGACATTATTGGGCTTATTCTCTGCTCTATACTTGTGAAATGAAGAGTAAAAACAAAATTGCTTGACTATTTTAAAATTATGTTAGACCTTAAGCTGCTTTAGGAAGCATTAAAGCAAATGTATGGCTGCCTTTTGAAATATTTGATGTGTTGCCTGGTAGGATACTGCAAAGAACATGGCTTATTTTAAAATTTATACACAAGTCACTTAAATGCCAGTTGTCTGAAAAACTTTTAGAAGGTTTTACCCTTGATATGGGACTTACGTAGGTAGGGAGTGTTCCGTGGGCAATAGTGTAGGTTACGGATGGAGGTTGGGGTACTAAATTGAATAATGAGTAAATAATCTTACTGGGTAGAGATGGCCTTTGCCAACAAAGTGAACTGTTGGTTGTTTTAAACTCATGAGGTATGGGTTCAGTGGAGATGTTTGGAACTCTGAAGGATTTAGACAAGGTTTTGAAAAGGATAATCATGGGTTAGAAGGAAGTGTTTGAAATTCACTTTGAAAGTTAGTTTTGGGCCAGCATGGTAGCTCACCCTTGTAATCCCAGCACTTTGGGAGGCTGAGGTGGGTGGATTACTTGAGCCCAGGAATTCGAGACCAGCCTGTACAACATCGTGAAACTCCATTTCTACAAAAATAAGCTGGGCTTTGTAGCATGTGCCTGTGGTCCCAGCTACTGAGGAGGCTGAGATGGGAGGATTGCTTGAGCTCAGGAGGCAGAGGTTGCAGTGAGCCAAGGTCATGCCACTGTACTCCAGCCTGGGCAACAAAGTGAGACACAAAAAAAAAAAAAAAAAAAAAAAAAGTATTGAAAATCAAAGGAGGCAAAATTTTGACAGGGAAGGAAGTAACTGCAAAACACTAGGCTTTAGTAGGAGTACTTATCTAAAATCTAGTCCAGTTCTCTCATTTTAAAAAATGAAGACACTGAAGTACAGACTTAAATAGCTCAGATAATTAGGAAATTTCAAGTTGGCCAGTGATAGCATTCTCTCTGACATTTAAAAATAATTTCTATTCAAAATACATGCATCATTGATTTTACACCTCATTACTGGTGGATAATTTATGTGATGTGCATTGCTGGTGTCAGCATGACCCATAAACAGGTCAGAAGAATGATCGAATGTTTTAGAATAAACTCCTGCTTATAATACACTACACAGTTCAAAAGATGTTTAAAATGCTTTGTATTTACTGCCATGTAATTGAAATATATAGATTCTTGTAACCTTTCACCCTGAAAATCAAGCAGTATGACAGTTTAGTTATTTGTATGTGTCACTAGTGTCTAATGAAGCTTTTAAAATCTACATTTTCTTCTTTAAAAATATTTATTAATGTGAATGGAATATAACAATTCAGCTTAATTCCCCAACCTTATTCTGTGTGTAGACATTGTATTCCACAATTTTGAATGGCTGTGTTTTACCTCTAAATAAATGAATTCAGAGAAAGTGGATAGTGTACTGATTATTTAGCAGCTTAACTTTATGTGGCCATAATGACATTTAGATCTTTCTTCCTATGTGAAAAAGGAGCTGGCACTAGAAAGTAGCTGCCTGTTTTCTGTAATGATAATTAAATTGTCTAGAAGGAGGTTGTTACCCTTTGGTTGTCTATAAGTGGCCCCAGAAGTAGGATCTCAAAGGTAAAGAGGCATTCTTCCCCTAAAGAGTTTTTAGTATACGGACCAGTTTAGTTTGGAGAATATTAATATGTTCAGTGGATATTCTACATCTACTGTGTCTTCCAGCTATCTTTTTCTGGTTGCCAGTTTTGAGGCTTGTCTTCTTTCGCAAATACTTCAGATAGTATAAAAATTTTCCTTCCTTACTAAAACAGAATGTACTGTTACTGATAAAATACTCCAACCCATATCAGTTACCAAGCTTTAGTAATTTTATTCCGTAATTCTTGTCAAGTGGTCTTTCCAACGTTATGAGCAGCACAATGCCCGTAACCGCCTTGAGCATTTATCCCAGATAAAATCTTATGTTCACATAAAAACCTGTACATAAATGTTCATGGCAGTTTTATTTGTAACAAACAAAACTGGAAACAACCCAGATGTCCTTCAGTGGATGAATGAACAAACATACTAGTAAACCTATACCATAGAATACTACTTGAGAAAGGAATGAACCATTAGTACATGCAACAACATGAATGCTGCGTTTTAAAAAAATCCAATCCCCAAAGATCACATATGATATAATTCCATTTATATAGCATCCATATAATGATACAATGACAGAAACGAAGAACAGATTAATGATTGTTTGGGGTCGGATGGAAGGGGGGAGAGAGCTTTGTGGATCATGGATTGTGCCTTTCGTGTTGTATCTAAAATGCCATTGTCAAACACAAGACCATCTAAATTTTCTTCTGTGTTTTCTTTTAGGAGTTGTATACTTCTACATTTAGTTCTGTGATCCATTTGAGTTAATTTTTGTGAAGAGTGGAAAGTCTGTGTCTAGATTCATTTTTTTGCATGTAGATGTCCAGTTGTTCCAGCATCATTTGTCAAAAAGACTGTTTTTACTACATATTGCCTTTGTCCTTTTGCTAGGTATCAGTCGACTAAATATGAGTGTTTCTGAACTCTGTTCTGTTTCATTGATCATTTGTCTATTTTTTTGCCAATACCACACTATCTTGATTATTATACCTTTATATTAAATCTTGAGGATGAGTACTATCAATCATTCCTCTTCCAATGTTGGTTTTCTCCTTCAATATTGTTTGCTATTCCAGGTTGTTTGCCTCTGCATATAAGCTTTAAAATCAGTTTATCAAGTATCCACAAAATATTGCTGGGATTTTGCCTGGGATTACATTGAGTCTATAGATCAGGTTGGGAAGAACTGACATCTTGACAATATTGAGTCTTCCTATCCATGAATATAAAATATCTCTCCATTTATTTGGGTCTTTGATTTCTTTAATCAGGTTTGTAGTTCTTCTCATGTAGATCTTATGTATATTTTCTTAATTTTTACCTAAATACTTCATTTTGGGGTGCTAATAGAAATGGCATTGGGTTTTAACTTCAAATTTGAGTTATTACTGTTATATAAGAAAGCAGTTTACTTTCATATAATAACCTTGTATCCTGCAACCTTGAATTGCATATAGGTTCTAGGAGATTTGCAATCAATTCTTTTGGATTTTCTACATAAATGATCATGTCATCGGCTAGCAGAGACAATGTTAATGTTGTATCTCCTTTCCCAAGTAGTATACTTTTTATTTCCTTTTTTTGTTTTATTGCATTAACCAGGACTTCCATTACAATGTTGAAAAGAAATAATGAAAAGAAACATCTTTGCCTTCCTCCTTAGTAGGAAAACTGCTAAATTTCTCACCATTAAATATGATGTTACTGGTGGGGATCTTTGGTAAATATTCTTTATTAGGTTGAGAAAGTTCCCCTCCATTCCTAGTTTACAGAGAATTGGAGAATTTTTTTTTTTTTTTTGGAGACGGAGCCTCACTCTGTCACCCAGGCTGGAGTGCAGTGGCATGATCTCAGCTCACTGCAACCTCTGCCTCCTGGGTTCAAGCAATTCTGCCACAGCCCCCCAAGTAGCTGGGATTACAGGTGCCCACCACCATGCCCAGCTAATTTTTTGTATTTTTATTAGAGACACGGTTTCACCGTGTTGGCCAGGCTGGTCTTGAACTCCTGACCTCAAGTGATCTGCTTGCTTCAGCCTCCCAAAGTGCTAGGAATACAGGCGTGAGCCACTGCGCCCAGCCTAGTTTATGGAAAATTTTTATCATGAATGGGTTTTGGATTTTGTCATATTTTTTCTGGACTATTGATGTGATCATATGATTTTTCTTGAGTTTCTTTGTGTGATAGATTCTATTAGTTCATTTTCAATATTTGAACCAGCCTTGCATATCTGGGATGAATCCCTCTTGATCCTGGTGTGTAATTCTTATACATTGTTGAATTGGATTTGCTAATACTTTATTGAGGATTTTTATATCTATGTTAATTAAAGATACTGTTTTGTAGTTTTCTTGTGATATTTTTGTCTGGTTTTGGTTTTAGGCCTCATAGAATGAGTTAGGAAGCATTCCCTCTGCTTCTACCTTCTGAAAGAGTTTCTACAGAATTAGTATCGTTTTTAGAATTCACCAGTGAACGCATCTCAGTCTAGCATTTTGTTTGTGAAGGCAATAGATTCAATTTTTAAAATAGATACAGGTGTATTTGGAGTATCTATTTCTTCTGGTGTGACTTTTGGCAGGTTGTGTGTTTCAAGGACTTTGTCATGTAGGTTATCAGATTTGTAGGCATACAATTGTTTGTGATATTCCTTTATTACTCTTGTAAATGTTCATGGGATCTGCAGTGATATCCCCTCTTTCATCTCTGATATTAATTTTTGTCTCTCTTAGTCTGGCTTGACAGAGGTTTACTGATTTCATCTTTCAAAAGCCAGCTTTTGGTTTCATCAATTTTCTCTGTTGACTTTCTGATTTTCTGCTTGATGGATCTCTTCATTTCTGATAGAGGAGTGTTGAAGTCTCCAGCTGTAATAGTGAATTCAACTATTTCTGTGTTAACCTACTGTCTAATTTGCTGTAAAGAAATACCTGCGACTGAGTAATTTGTAAATTAAAAAGGTTTAATTGGTTCACAATTCTGCAAGTTGTACAAGAAGCATGGTGCAAGGCATCTGCTCAGCTTCTCGTGAGGCGTCAGGTAACTTACAATGATGGCAGAAGCCAGTGGGGGACCTGGCATCTCACGTAGCAAGAGCAGACGATGAGGGGAAGATGCTACACTTAAGCATCCAGATATTGTTATGAACTCACTATCACAAGGACAGCACCAAGCGGATGGCACTAACATTCGTGAGGAATCTGCCCCAATGATCCAGTTATCTCCCACATGTCCTACCTCCAACACTGGGGATTATAATTTAACATGAGTCTTAGAGGAGACCACATGCAAACTGTATCATTCCACCCCGGAACCTGAAATCTCATGTTCTCACATTTCAAAATACAATCATCCTCTGCCAATATTCTCCCAAAAATCTTAACTAATACCAGCATCACTCAAAAGTACAAAGCCCTTCTGAGACAAGGCAGGTCTCTTCCACCTATAAGCTTTTAAAATTCAAACAAGGTATTTACTTCCAAGATACAATGGGGGTGCAGATATTGGATAAGTATTACCATTCCAAAAAAGAGAAATTAGCCAAAAGAAAGGCTGCAGGCCCCATCCAAGTCTGAAATACAGCAGCGCAGTCTTTAAGTTTTAAATATCCCAAATAACCACCTTTGACTCCACGTCTTAACATTGTGCCTCACAAGAGCACACTGGTATAAGGGGTGGGCTCCCAAAGCCATGGGAAGCTCTGCCCTTGTGACTTTGCAGGGTAAAGGGTTGGAGTTTAGTGCTTGTGGCTTTTCCAGGCACAGGGTGCAAGCTGCTGGAGGATCAACCATTTTGGGGTCTGGAGGACAGTGGCCCCCTTCCCACAGCTCCACTGAGCAGTACCCCAGTGGGGACTCTGTGGGGCCTCCAACCCCACATTTCCCCTCCTTAGTAGAGGTTCACTGTGAGGGCTCCATCCCTGCAGCAGGCTTCTGCCTGGTTACTTAGGCTTTCTCATACATCCTCTGAAATCTAGGTAGAGGCTGCCATGCCTCCTTCATTCTTGCACTCTCCACACTTGCAGGCTTAACACCTGTTAGCCACCAAGGCTTATGGCTTGTGCCATGCACAAGTGGCAGCCCAAGCCTTACGTGGGCCCTTTAGAGCTGAGCAGTGTCCCAAGGCTGGGCAGCCCCTTCTCTATGGGTGCTTTTACATTTTTTCTTTCATTTCAACCTTGGAGAATCTTATGCCTATGTGCCTCAGGTATCGTCTTCTTGGGTAGTATCTCCCAGAGCATTTCCTCAGTTTGAATGTTGGCCATTCTAGTGAGGTTGGGGAGATTTCATGAACAATATCCTGAAATATGTTTTCCACGTTGCTTGCTTTCTTCCCCTTTGGTTTCCTTTACATAATCCCCTCTTTCTTGGAGGTGTTGTTCATTCTTTATTTTTGTTTGAGTTAGTTCAGTGAGTCAATCTTTGAGCTCTGAGATTCTTTTCTCGGCTTGGTCTATTCTGCTGGTAATACTTGTGATTGCATTATGAAATTCTTGTAGCGTCTTTTTCAGCTCTATCAGATCAGTCAGTCTCTTTCTTATAATGCCCATTTTATCTATCAGCTCCTGTATCATTTTATTGTAATCCTTGATTAGATTCCTTGAATTGGGTTTTGACTTTTCTTCTGAATCTCGATGATTTTTGTTCCTATCCATATTCTGAATTCTACTTCCGTCATTTCAGCCATTTCAGCCTGGTTAAGAACCCTTGCTGGGGCACTAGGGTGGTTGTTTGAAGTAAGAGACTCTGGTTTTTCAAATGTCCATATAGCTCCTCAGTACCAATTTTCTGTGGCAGGCCATTCTTATATTGCTATAAATACCTGATATAAAAAGAGACTTAATTGGCTTATGGTTCTGTAGGCTGTACAAGCAGCACAGTCCCAGGCATCTGCTCAGCTTGTGGTGAGGCCTCAGAAAGCTTACAATCATGGTGGAAGGCAAAGGGACCCGAAGTCTCACATAGTGAGAGTCAGAGTAAGAGACAGTGAGGGAAGAAGCCATATACTTGTAAACAGCCAAACCTCATGAGCACACACATCACAAGGACAGCATCAAGTGGATGGGGCTAAACCATTCATGAGAAATCTGCACCAATGATGCAGTCACCTCCTACCAGTTTCCACCTCCAACACTGGAGATTACAATTCAATGTGAGGGTTAGAGGGGTAAACTTCCAAACTGAATCATTTTCCCTGCAGTTCTATCAGTTTTTGCCTCATGTATCCTGATCCTCTGTTCTTGGGTGCATACATGTTAAGGATAGTTATGTCTTCTTGGAGAATATACCCCTTTATCATTTTGTACTACATCATTATCCCTGATAATTCTTGCTGTATAGTCTGCTATTCTATAATATACCTATTTCTTCATTTTGGTTAGTGTTAGCCTGGCGTATTTTTCTCCCTTTAATTTGTATGTCTCTACATTTCAAGTGGGTTGCTTGTAACCAACATATAATTGAGTTTTGTTCTTTGATCTGCTTTGACAATTTTTTTTTTTTTAAACTGGCCCAATTTCCCCATGGAATAATCTATCTTTTAATTGGTACATTTACACCCTTGACATTCAAAGTATTTATATATTTGGATAAACATCTACCATGTTACTGTTTTCTATTTGTTAACCTTGTTCTTTATTCCTATTTTTGACTTCCATTCTTCTTGTGCCTTTGATGGTGTTAATTTGGCATTTTGTTATTCTCTGTCTTCTAGTGTGGTTTTTTTTATGGTTGCCCTTGTGTTTGCAGTATACATTTATAAATAATGCAACCCCTCTTTCAAATAATAATATACTGCTTCATGGGCAGTGTACCTTATAGTAACAAAATAATCCTAATTTCTCTTTCCTATCCCATGTATCATTGCTGTCATTCCACTTATATATAAGCACCCCTAAGTATGAAGACTATACACACACACACAAATATATATGTATATAATCAAATACATTGTTGCTATTATTTTGAATGAACTGTTAACTGTTAGATTAAGAACTGGTACCATATGGAACAGGTTAGTGGAATTTATTATAAAATGCTTTGGGGGAAATTTTTAATTACTGAGCTGTGGGATTACATGTCTATCTTCAATTAGTTTGAGTAAAAGACTTGTAGTAATTTGTCTATTATTGTCAGTTTTCAAATGAATTGTTCATAATATCCTCAACATTTTCAAATTTCAACTGCATTTATAACATTTTCATTTTTCCATTCTCTATTTGTGTTTTCTTGCTCAATCTTACGAAAAGATTTTGTTTTAGTGCTTTTTCAATAAACAAGTTCTGGCTTATTTTACTTGGCTTTTGTCCAGCTCATTTTGTTTATATTCCTATCTTGAAAAGGCACTTAAGAATAGATTTCCCCTCTAGATATCACTTAAACTGCATCTCATAAATCTTGGCATGTACTTTTTTTTTTTTTTTTAAGTCATTAACATCAGTATTTCCAACATTTTTTGTTTGGCCCACAAGTTTAGCAGTTCTTTTCCAATTTCCAGAAATGTTAAATAATCTCAAAATGGTTCTACTGGTTTCTAGCTTATTTGCATTGTGGTTAGTCTATTTGATACCAATTCTTAGAAGTTTGTTGACTTACTTTATGACCTATTATGCTATATTGATTCTCAGAAAATACTTCATGTATGCTTGAAATGAAGGGTTAGGCTCTAAGTCTTGAACGTGACATTTTATATACGTTAAGTCATAGTGAATGTCATTTCGGTATTCTTCCAGTCTGCAGACCATTTTTCTCACATCTCAAGCTCCAGATTCCTGAGTATGCCATCTGTAATCAAACATACTGACACAACCTAAAAGAATGTTTAGCTGTCTGTAATTCACAAGCTTTTATGGTCCTAGTTTTATCTCCCTCAGACAAAAAAAAGCTGGAAGTGGGATAAAGAGGGTACCTACCCCCTATATTGTCTTCACACTGTGGTACTAGTTTCCCAGATAGTACAGGCAGACTTCCCTCTGGTACACACAAGCTAGATTGTTTTTTAAAGAAACCACATCTTTAATTCCTGTGTGTGCTCTTTCCTAAAAGTGATGTGGCTGGAACGGTGCCACAGGCCTCAGGACAAGGCATCATCCTTTTTTACTTTTTTTTTTAAGATGGTGTCTGGCTCTGTTGCCCAGGCTAGAAGTATAGTGGCACGATCTCAGCTCACTGCAAGCTCCGCCTCCCGGGTTCATGCCATTCTCCTGACTCGGCCTCCCAATTAGCTGGGACTACAGGCACCCACCACGTGCCCGGCTAATTTTTTTGTATTTTTTAGTAGAGAAGGGGTTTCACCGTGTTAGCCAGGATGGTCTTGATCTCCTGACCTCATGATCTGCCCGCCTCGGCCTCCCCAAGTTCTGGGATTACAGGCGTGAGCCACGGCGCCCAGCTGGCATCATCCTTTTTAACAATTATTCTGGCCGGGTGCGGCGGCTCACGCTTGTAATCCCCGCACTTTGGGAGGCTGAGGAGGGCAGATCACCTGAGGTCAGGAGTTTGAGACCAGCCTGGCCAACATGGTGAAACCCCCATCTCTACTAAAAACACAAAAAAATTACTGGGTGTAGTGGTACACACATGTAATCCCAGCTACTCCGGAGGCTGAGGCAGGAGAATCACTGGAACCTGGGAGGCAGAGGTTGCAGTGAGCCGAGAATGGGCCATTGTAATCCCGTCTGGGCAACAGAGCAAAACTCAGTCTCAAAAAAACAAAAAAGCAAAACAAAAATTATTCTTTTCATACTTGACAAAACAAAGACATACCTCTTATCCATTCTGAATCTTACCAATGCACTTTGGAAAAAAGTCTCTAGACAATTGGTAAAGGGACATTAAAAAATATTGGTGAGAAAGAGATGACACTGAGTTAAAAAACGTTTTTTGTGATTTAGCTGGTTTCTGGTATTTTGCTTTCAACAAAATTGAAAGATGATCCAACTGAGTCATCAACTGATAGAATTCTGGTACATAATTCTAAAGGCGTTAAAAAAATTAACAGTACTATACAAAATTGCTTTTTCATCTACTTGTCATTTTGTACTATAAACAGATTCTCAGGATTTTAACATCAATGAAAACAAAAATAGGAATAAAATTGGTACTAACTTTTATTATGAAAACTCAGGAAGACCTGTTTATCCCACTAAAAGATATTTTTGGTAAAACTTTTTGTTTAACAGATCATCAAAATTAAACTATAATTGTAGTAAACATTAAAAGCTATAACAGATCAACCCCCAAAAACTCAGGCAGAAAAAAGGTTTGTTTCCTCTCACCTGAAGCGTAAAATGGTTATCCAGGACTGATGGGTTGCCCTCCTCTAAGCAGTAATTCAAGAAGCCATTATTTTCCTTCGATTGTATATTTGAAAGCTATATACAACTCTGCATCAAGCCAGTGGAGGGGTAAATGGCATGGAAGAAAGGCCTGGGGGAAGTTACACCAGAATTGCAAGTGCTACACATCACTTCCCCTGTTTTACTGATTAAAACTCAGTTACATGGCTACCTCATCTGCAGTGGTGGAAATAATCTAGCCACATGATAGGAAAAGGAAATGGTTTGGCAATCAGTTAAGTCTCTACCATATATATTTATACGGTTTTAAACCACTGTGTAGTTATACAGTATAAAATCGGAGAGAAAGTTTTTAAATGCCTAGAATCTTACAGTTACAGGAAACAATCTCAAATTTAGATGTAAAGAGGTGTCACGAAAGACCATCGATGTCTAACTTTCACACATAAAAAAGCAGGATAAAATTCTTTGGAGGAAGCCGGGCACGGTGGCTCACGCCTGTAATCCCAGCACTTTGGGAGGCCGAGGCAGGTGGATCACCTGAGGCCAGAGGTTCAAGACCAGCCTGGCCAACATGGTGAAACCCTGTCTCTACTAAAAATAAAAAATTAGCCGGGTGTGTTGGCACATGACTGTAGTCCCAGCTCCTCAGGAGGCTGAGGCAGGAGAATCGCTTGAATGTGGGAGATGGAGGTTGCAGTAAGCCGAGATCATACCACTGCTCTCTGGCCTGGGTGACAGAGTGAAACTCTGTCTTTAAAAAAAAAAAAATTGTTTGGAGGAAGTAGATTGGATGAGAGATCAAATCATTATGGCATTCAAGTTCCTTTAGGTAAATGTTAGAGAAACATATAACAATTATGTTTTAGAACAGCAATATTAACTATATCCTAATTTCCTATCCTTATTTAAACTTAAGATGAAAAATCTTAAATGTCAACTTTAAAAGTACCAGGGTCGTAATCAAGTTTTTCAAAATTATTTTTTAAGTGCTTCTAGAGCTCCAAAATGCCCCCAAGAAGAAACTGGATTGTATTTCACAATGAGAAAGGAATGAAGAAAAAGTCTTTTAAGGTTTTCTCCTCTCAGTTTCTAAACTCTTACCACCCTTAGAAACGTAACCTCTTCAGCTCATGCAGAGCACTGTTGTAGGGTCTTGAATTAATTCACCAAGATCCCACTGTCAGAGCCAAGTATTTTAGGATCTAACTAAAATTCCCCTGAGGGAAGTGTCCTACTCTTCTGTGCTAGCCCTTACTTTGAATCATTACATCATAATAAAAGAAATTGTAAGACACGGACAGAATATGGCCAATAGAAAACCTGCCTTGAAACTCCTCATTAAATAGCCCTATACAATATTAATTGTACTGCTTTCAATCCTTTGCCCAAAGGTGAAATTCTTCACATGATAAAGTGCCCTGGCCTTGCATTAAGTCTCTATAATTCTCTTGGGCAACTGTTTCAAAGGAAAGAGCTGATTTTACTATTTCTCTTATCTTCTCTCCAGACATCCAGTGATAATACTTTTACCCTATTTGGGACAATGAGTGGCATACTTCTCTCACTTTTTTATCAGAAACACAGAAAGCAACCCAGTGTAATTTTTAAACAAAGAACTTTAAAATATATTAAATTTAGAGATATATCTCCCTCGTTGCAATATACATTTTCGAGATGAGGCACAAAGATCTTGGTGTGACTCATATTGAGAGTAATGAACCACAGACAGTTTAAAGCCACTGCTTCCTATGAGAAGAAAAAATTGTTTCATGTGAGTGTCACCTCTAAAGAAGACACATAACAGACACTAGTACTCGACATTCATTGTGTTTATTTTACTAAACAGTATGGTTCAAAAAAACACAAACCGGAAAACCTTTATTTAAAACTAGTCCAACTAAGTGGATGGGGCTGACTCCATCCCATCCCACCCCCGATCTTTCTATATATATGGAGCTGGAACCCTATCAGACCGTGAACATTCATGTACACTTTGTCTTTCCTGTTGAACATGAATAAACTTCTTCGAACATAAATGAACTTCTCTGAACCAAAACAAACAAATGAAGTTTTACAAGATACAGGCACTTTATGTTCCCAGTTTTAAAAATAAGCCAAGTGAAAAATATTTAATAAAAATAACTGGAGCAGAGAAAGCTTTAAGAATTATACCATTAGTTCAAATGACTTACACTCAATGCAAAGAGACAGCATCAAACAGGAAAACAAACAAAAATTTAACTGAGGTTAATGGTCATATTTGTAATAAAAAGAAATCCAATTTACCAAAATTGGAGAAAAATGGCCATTTGAATCCAACTTAACGATATGCCAATAATGTGCATTAAATCTGTGTAACTATGCAGCTGAGTAACATCTGAAAGCTTTGCAAGAGTGTGTGGTTAGTGAGAAAAGCAAAAGGTGCTTTTATTCCACAGTATCTGATTAAACAAAACAAAGCAATTTACAAAAAAAGTACCAAATGATACTTTAAAATAAATAGTTCATCATTTTGATGAATATATACATGTAAAGTCCTCTTCTTGGGGATTTAGCTATCTAAAAGTGGCATATCACTATCCAGAGGTGCAGGAGCAAGTTCACATAAATAAAACAGGGTAGCTTCACTAGCTTCAGCTTCAGTCAATGGCTCCAGGCGAACAAGCTTACTTTGGGTTGGTTCTGGGTCTAGGCTGCTATCCAGAAGCTCATCAACTTCTATGGGTTTATCTACAGAGGACAAAACTTCTGATGATGCTGTTGTACTCGCCTGTTCAACAGAAGAAGCAGGGTTCCCATCGAGGAATGCAAGAAGTGGAAAGGCAGTATACTGGATAAGCTGCTTATCTATAAAGATCAGAAAAACACTCTTATCACCAGCTTATATTGAGTTCAAGCTGAAGGGAAAAAATGAAAACAAATGTACACATACGCAATTACTACTCTCAGATAGCCAAACAAGAAATGACATGATGCACTATGTCAATAAATTTTAAAATGTGCAAGTCAGTAGTTCTCATTCAATAATTAAGAAATGAGGGGTCTTTCAGTTTCCTAAAGTTAAATAGGAAAGAAAGAAAAAAAAAAGCTTAAAGAATTGTTACCTCACCAATTCAACTTGCTTTATACCTTGACACACTACTCACAGAACTAAAGCCAGCATATTCAATTGTTAAGACTACCCTTGGCTTGCACTTGTTTCTACATAGGATTAAAAAAACCTACAGAGACTGAATACTGTATTTATACCTACCTGGTTTGGATTTAGACTTTCTTCCCTCTTCCGAAACTGGCTGAACTACATTGTTCTTAGTAGTTTCTAATCCTTTATTCTCAGACTAAAAGAAAAAAATATATATGTAAGTACTTGTTTCATATTTTATATGTTTCTGAAAAAAATGAAAACTTGATACAATATGAAAATACTGGTATATTATCTGAAATATATGAGATGGGGAAACATCAGGAAAATGGGCTGCGGAGAGAGATTTCCGTAGAGACAACAAGACTGGTTAGGGAACCATTGCTCCTCACTGAGGGGATCAAACAAAGAACCTGAATGAGGATGTTCTATATTAAGGGTGAAATGAAGGGAGATTTCAACAGCAGAACACACAGAATTTGTCAAGAGTAAAAGATCAGAACGAATCAAAGATGACTGGTTTCAAAATGTTAATTGAGAGATAATGAACTAAGCAATTAAATTCATTTTAAGTAGTTTTGATTTAAAAAATGTATTATACATTTCACTCATAAACAGAAGATTTAGCATAAGTGAACACAGAGTAGCTCAGGATGACATAATGACATCCTTAAAACTATTTATCACTATTTAGAAGCCTCAAAGTTGAGGTGGTGTTTCTTCTTGTCCTTTTTGTAGCTCTGTCAGTTCTTTTCTGTCATTTAAATTGCTTCTTTGAACCACTTTCTTCTCTCCTCACATCTGATTGTGGTAGGGAAATTATATCTTTACGTTGTTAATTTCTTCAGTGCTCTTTTCAATGATGTTTAAACTCTGAGATGCAGAGGTTCTTAATTTTTCCTGTAAGCCCCAAACATCTACAAGTCCCAGATATCTACATGCTGGCTAAATATATATGGTGTAACCAACTGTAAACTAATTCCAGTAATTCCCGATATTTAACATAAAATGAAGCTGTATAAGTTTTAGGATTTAGAGAAGATAAGGGCTCCAAGATATAATAAAAACTACAAAACCTTTCCAAAAGTGTACATAAAAATATTTCATCACTTAGCATTCACAATAAATATATAAACATTAATGAAATAATACCAACTTTATTTTTAGGCTTCCTAAAATAGGTATTTTCCAACGATGTCACTGTTATTCTAACACATGAGAACCTGATGACAAATGGATTTCAAACAGACACAATAAAAAATGATAAAGGGGAGATCACCACTGATCCCACAGAAATACAAACAACCATCAGAGAATACTATGAACACCTCTACACAAATAAACTAGAAAATCTAGAAGAAATGGTAAATTCCTAGACACACACACCCTCCCAAGACTAAACCAGGAAGAAGTCGAATCTCTGAATAGACCAATAACAAGTTCTGAAATAGAGGCAGTAATTAATAGCCTACCAACCAAAAAAAGCCAGGACCAGACGGATTCACAGCCGAATTCTACCAGAGGTACAAGGAGGAGCTGGTACCATTCCTTCTGAAACTATTCCAAACAATAGAAAAAGAGGGATTCCTCCCTAACTCATTTTATGAGGCCAGCGTCATCCTGATACCAAAACCTGGCAGAGACACAACAAAAAAAGAAAATTTCAGGCCAATATCCCTGATAAACATCAATGCGAAAATCCTCAATAAAATACCGGCAAACTGAATCCAGCAGCACATCATAAAGCTTATCCATCACGATTAAGTTGGCTTCATCCCTGGGATGCAAGGCTGGTTCAACATACGCATATCAATAAACATAATCCATCACATAAACAGAACAAATGACAAAAACTACATGATTATCTCAACAGATGCAGAAAAGGCCTTTAATAAAATTCAACACCCCTTCATGCTAAAAATACCCAATAAACTAAGTATTGATGGAACATATCTCAAAACTGTAAGAGCTATTTATGATAAACCCACAGCCAGTATCATACTGAATAAAGAGATTTCATTTCCCATGCAAATTCTTATCCATTCATAGTGGCCAATTAAGACTGCTGTACTGAGGAGTATAAGGCATCTGATTTATTAGGAAAGTGTTGTAATCCATGTTATGTAACACCTGTCATGAGCAAGGGCAGGACAGCTGATGTGGCAATTATTTGAAAACATTAAAATCTAGATTCAGAACTATAATGAAAAGTCACTCTCAAATGTAATTTTTCTACAGCATTGTAGAGCAAAATGCAATTTGTTGCTTAACTGCTTACAGTTTTTGAAAACTATAATCAAGTTCTTGGTTTCTGGAATAAGAAGATTGTCCACAAATAAAGAATGACTCAATGTCTAGTCACAAATAAAAAATAAAGCACATTCACTAAATGAACAAATGATATGGGTCCATTCAACTTAAACGGTCCATGAGAATAACATTCAGTAATATATTTACTGAAACACAGAGCATGTTACACAAAATCTTACAATATAAATCCAAGTAAACTACGGTCCACATGCCAAATTTAGCATGCTGCCTGTCTGTAAATGAAGGTTTTTTGCAACACAGCCACACATTCTTTTACATATTGTCTGTATCTGCTTTTGCACTACAATTGCAGAACTGCATAGTTATGACAGAGAACATATGGCCTGAAAAATAAAGTTATTTACTAGCTGCCCCTTTATGGAGAAAGTATTCCAACCTCCAATATAAATTATCTGAATACTGAATATATTATCAACTTCCTAGTTCACAAATTCATAAATTTTTTAAGCTCTAAGTTATCCACAACGTAACTCTGAAAATATAGAAAGTCTGGTCAGGCTTATATATGACAATTATATAAATTCCACCCCTCACCCTAATCACTCATATTTATTTGAGATGTGCTCATTTTTGGACTCAAAAGAATCAAAATTCTGGCTTCACTAATCTGGAATTTGGACTTGATTTACCTTTAATCAGGCTTACTAAACAATTTGGTACAAATACAATATAAAGGGAGTGAACACCCATTCATGACAATAACTTATACAAAATACAATGATATATAAATCTGCTCTAATAACTTCAAACTATCCTTACCACTCATTAAAAACCAGTTCCACAGAACCTCTTTTCAACACTTGCTAAGCCCAAGTACAGTTCCCATATGTTACAAAAAAAAAAATCCTTATTACTTAAAAAAAAGTCAAAAATCCATACATGTTTCAACTTCCCTTTTCTGCAATAAATAAGAATTCCTGAGTTTTTACTATATGCTAATGATAGAACTCATAAAAAATATGGGTACGATAAATTTTTAATAAAAAATTTGAGAATAGAAAAAATAAGAATATAAAATGCTGCCCATAAAACATGAAGAAATCATATTTTAGTTACTTATTTCAATATACCAAGTTTAGTCAGGTGATCTCCCAGCACGAAAAGAAGTTCATTTCATACTGGTAGTTAATCCCACAAGTGCCAAAAGTAGGTAATGGTTCACCACATAACCAAAAGCTAATTTTTCAACTATAATTTTATTATCCTGATCACACATACTGAGTAAGAATATAAAATGTTTTTTGTAGCTGGGAGTGATATTGCTCTCTACTTATTAGGACGTTTTTTGTAGATTTTTATAGCTATGGGTCCTGAGCAACATGAATTAAAACTTACTTTTGTATTATTGATGTAATCTGTGGGATTCATCTGCACAGAACTAGTGAAAAGCTGAAAGACCAAACAAGAAAGATGATAAGTTTAAAAAATAATTTAAAATAATTGTGTGTTCAAAATTGTTACACAGCCATGTTGGGTGAAGAGATGTAGCCCCTGCACTAGGAAGCTTCTATACAGTTAAACAAGTTTGAAAGAGAAAAGCAGAAAGAAAAACAAACAAAAGCAGAACAAGCTAGCCCATGCATTAGATGAAATTTCATGTTGTAAGAATTTCTCTAAAAAACACTGGAGTAAATCACGTGAGACAAATAGTGGTTTTCACCTCCTCCCTTCTTCATTATTTATCATTCAATTTCATTTCCTTTATTTTTTCTCTCTAAATGTCTTTGGCCTTAAGTGGTGTGCAGGGTTGAGACCTCTGCCCTGACACTGAGCCTTCACTGAATACCTGGTTAGGTAAAAAATTTACAGAACATGCTCTATGACAGTGGCTCCTAAACTATACCTCAATTGAAGCCCTGTGACAAATGGCATATCTACTTGTTGGTTCTTTTCACCACATCTCAGAAGGAAAATTTTAAGTGCTAAGATCACTGCTTACTGTACTCCTCAGTCCAGCCAGTTTATAGAGGTAACTATAAGTCATAAGCTTTAAAGTCATTCATTCCATAGAAATTTACTGAGTATCTTTAAGAAATAAATGACATCATAAAGACATCATTCCTGCTCTCTAGGAGCTTACAATCTAAAAGGACAAGGTAAGACCAACATCAAATAGTAACACATGTTCAGATACAATACAGTATTTTAACAGAAGATGGTGGTGCTCAAAAGCACTAAGGAGTTAAGAGAATGGGAAGGGAGGAAAGCGCACACAGAAACATACATAATGAAACAAAAAGGGCTGATAAAACTGTGTGATATAGGTCAGTACCTAGAGAATATTAGGTTAGAACTTGGAAAGGAGAAGATGGGGGGAAGAACACATGTGTATAACACTAGTGGCATCAAAAAAGAAAGTAGGATATGTTCCAGAAATAGTAATAACACAGAAGTTCTGTTGAATAAGTTATATACATAGGTTTGAAAAGTAGAGGCCACATCCTGTCAGCAATAAGAGCCTTGGGAATGGCCTGAATGATGAAATGCAGTCACTAAGTTGGCCTTTTATGAGAATGAACACACCAAATGGTTCACAGGATAGAATGAGATGCAAAAAAAGCCACAGGCAGATCCTTTCTCCATTCTCTCTAGACACTGATTCCTCTCTTTAAAGTTCCACACTCATGGTAGTCCTACAAAAATCCCTGGCTTTGCCTTTTCATTTCCTTCTCCTTTCTTACCAACTACTAACCTCAGAAAAGGAAGAAAGCTCAGATCCTTGAGAGTACTCATGATAATCAATCTCTACCAGTTTAGCTTATCACTGCCTAAGAAGCCTAACCCACATTTTGTCCCTACACAGAGTGGCATCTGAGGAGGACCAGCACTGTAAGCTCCTCTATTCTCTTTGCCCAACAACCCCTACCCACTAAGTCAGGGATATCCTACATGTATTCCCAGGAGACAAATGGTAGAAAAGGTAGATCATATATAAGCTGACACAGCTGGTTGAATTCTAAGGTCTGGCCTCTCCTGCTGTGACCCCACTCTAGGTTACCAGTACTGAACTCCTCAGAGAAAAGCTGTAAACTTTTCAGCACACTTATTGACATTCTTACCATCTTTGTCGTCTCAGAGAACAAAGCAGTATAGGTGGACTTTTTATTTATGACAATACAGCACAATTCAAGGATAAAATAATGAGGGTCTTGGATGAGAAAAGCAACAGTGAAAACAGAATATAGGGATGGCTTGTGAATGCTATTTTAGAAAACAGGACTTAGTGAATGATGAGAGAAAGAGAATTCAAGGTGATTCTGTGAATAACTATCCTCGTAAGTAAACAGAAGTCTAATACCATTACAGAAAATGAGAAAGTTGTAAAATGTAGCTAATACAGAGAATAAAGAAGTTTGTTGTTAAATCAAATAATCCGAGGTAAGAGCTAACTGATGATCCCAAAGTCATGGAATTAGAATTCAAGTCAAGTTTACTTTAGAAAAATGTTAAGAGCTGGATATACACATTTAAAAGCAATCTTACAAGCCAAAATCTCTTCACAGAGGAAGAATGGAAAAAGATGAGAGATAGAAAAAATAAAAGAGACTGAAAGATTGGGTGCATTAGGGGATGCCCTTAAGTAGAAGATAGTAGAAAAAAGAAAAGCTCTTAGATAAAACACAGAAGATTAGGCAGACAGGGAGAGAACAAAAAAATACAGCACCTCCAAAATCAACAATAAAAGATCTATTGTACAGAATGCCCAATAATGTTAATAACAGTGTTAATTATTTCTAATTCTTGCCAACAGCCCTTCATGTTAGACATTAGCAATATTTAACAGATGGAGAAACTAGGCAAGAGAGAGTAACTTTTCCAAGGTTAGTAACACAGCTAGTAAGTAACATGAGCCAATAATAGAACCCAAACTTGTCTGATTCAAAACAAACTTTCCACTAGCCCAATGGACTAATACAGCAAAAAGAAAAGAAAAATCACACACAGCATACTTACAATGGAAAAAAACAAAACAACACAGGCAGTGCAGCGTTAGAGTTAATAAGCAACACAATACAAAGCTTCAGACAAAACAGAGTAAAAAAGAGGTAAATATAGCTGCTCATTTCTAAAGTTTTGTAGTAAAGGAGTTAGAGAAGCAGAATGGTAAATGAACAAAGCCAGATGTCAAAATGGTTGTTTTTTAAGATGGGGCAGATCTCTAACTACTGAAGGCAGATGGGAAAGATCAAGGATAGAGGGGACAAATACAGAGGCAAAGGACAGGGGGACAAATTGGTTTAAGGAATTACTTCTAAGAAAGGATATAAGATTGGAAGTAGTCATTACTTACGAAAGAACGAGAGTATAGTTAATTATCATCTGTGAATAAGGGATTGTTGACTGGATAAGGTCTTTACGGCAAATAAATGTGGCAAATGTTTTAAAGTTGAATTAAAATGACCTAGTTGAAGACTGTAAGGGTTTGAACATGGCCAGAGTTATGGAATTTTATTTCGTTCTTGGTGATCTAAAGGAAAACTATTTTGAAAGATCTCTGGATCTAAAGAGGGGAGAAGGGCTGATAGGATCAACAAACACTGTCATGTTACTGCTAAGTTGAAGTAAGTCATCAACATGGATGTAAAATTCAAATTAACATGTATTCATAAGATAGAAACACAGGTCAAAATGGAAAAGAAATCTTCAAAGAAAGTAAAATTCACTCTGTGAGGTGAGAGTAAGAATAAGCCCTTGGGACATTGACAAGGACTGGTGAGAAGCAGAGGAGTAATGCAGTAAATTAATGAACTTGAAATAAGACTGAACAGCAGAAAGAACTAATTCTTGTTTCGCCCGAGAGGCTTTTAAAAGGGTAAGAGAAGCTGCAATGTAAGGCAAGAAACACAGAAAAAAGACAACATAATTTTCCAGGATAAAGAGAGAAAACTGTTCACATCAGAAAATGGAAACAGGAGACAGAACAAGATTCATTTGAGTGGGACCAGGCCATGTAGGAAGCTTTAGATAAAGAAGGGAGGAATAGCAGGGACAAGAGAGAACAGAGTAAGAAAGGTGGTTAGTGGCAGAAACCGTAGATAAAAGAATTCTCAGTCCAGTCAATATTGAGGTCAACTTCATAGGGATGGTGGATTGGAGCAGGGGAATCTTGTGACTCAAAATATAAAAATGTAAAAAATAAGGCAAATATATTAAAATATATTTGAGTAAAAAATGTTAATCCCCAAAGTATTAAAAGCTGTCTCCATGCTACTTCCCGGCTAGGTACCTCTATTACTAATTTCCACAAATTCCTATTTACTGACAATCATTCTAGAGCAAAACATAAAACAGCAACAAGTCCAGACAAGACCTGAACTTAACAGTACTCCTGAAAAGATATGATATGTTCCCACAGGGAGATTAGCTCAATTGCTACTCCAAGGCAGGTGGTAATCACTCTCCTTCAATGTCCCAAACCTATCTTTCTGATAAACAAAATCATTAATTTAAAAAAAGAAAATGCAAAAACAACCTGTAGAATACAAAACAAAATGGCGTACTGATTTTTAAATAATATACATAAATACACAAACTACCAGTAAAGCAAAGATTACCCAAAGTACCTACATCAACCAGGAGATCTGGGTCTATGCTAAATTGTCTTCCTGATAGCATGGCCTGGAAGTCCTCTAAACTGCAATCAATACTGTCAAGATAATCCAAGAGCTCAACCCTAAGGGAAAAAAAATTTTAAATCAAATATTAGATATCCTTGTTTTTATGTTTAAAAATCACCATTACAACTTGGCTAGGCAAGATATTTCCAGCAGCTGCTGCATCTTTACCGGTTCTTAATCTTAAGAGATATTATTCAAGAATAGGAATTCCTGCAAATTTGGTTAACTGAAAATTCATAGCCTTTACAGAAAACTTCAGTATTTACAGAAAAAAACACCCTGCAGGAACAGTATGATTTACCTTTTTCCTCTATATATTATAAAATGTTTAATCTCATTACTGATTATTACTAAGTTTTCTTTGTTATAAGTCCCTTACTAGAAATTACAATATTCTACAGTTCGGATACACAAATATATATAATCACAAACACTGTATGTACACTCAAAGTAAGTATATCATCACAGGAATCTGAGAAACTAGCAGGAAAATACCAGGACTACTCTTGGGATGATTAAATCCCATTCATTGCAGAACTCAACACTAACCAAAACAGAGAAAGGTGGATTATGTGGGTTCATCATCTGAAAGGAAGATCACTCAAAAGAGAAATAGAACACGTGAAGTGAACAAAGAAAGCAAATAATTTTAGACAACATCTAGATAAGCACTCACTTTCCCAAAAGATTGATGTTATCATTCAAAATGGAATCCATCATGGTCACTGGATCTTCTGAGGTCAGACTGGATGAGCCATTTAGCTGGACAGCACTAGACATGAGAGGGCTGCTGCCATCACTGCCTGAACTTAGGGATTCTCTGGCTGGTTCACCCTGCTCTCCATTCTGAATGACAGGTGCATACTCATCTTCATTGTCATCCTCAACGATGACAATATCAGGGTACTGGCTACAGCTAGATTAGCAATAAAAGAAAGAACCTATCACATTTTCAAATTTAATAAGTTCATACTATCCATTCATTCTAAATGGAAACTCTCTCCCCATACCACATACTGAAAGGCTTAAATTTCTTGAGCGAGCAGCTTAATCACAATATTGGTACTTCATAGTATAAAAGACCATAACGATTCAATGAGAAGTGCTTAACTACAAAATAAAAATTAAAAATCAATTAATTTTCAGTATTACCTCCTTTGAGAGGAAGAGGGGGTGAGGCTTTATCTGGTTGAATAATTTAGCTTAATTATTCAGTTAAATAATCCAAATGTGAGAAAGATTGTTAGTCTTTCAAAGAACAAAGTAGTTTTGAATTTTGCTCTGTAATAAGAAAAGTAATCAATATTTTCATACATTTTATCTCACAAACTCCTTACTTGGAGGGATCAGATATAACATCCTCATTAGTTTCTGGAATAACTGGGATATTTTCTTCATCTGCATTATCATCAGTAACATCATAAATAATGATGTCATCTGAAATCCTCTCCCTTGGCTTTAAACCTTCAGTCCTACTGTGTGGAACCTAAAAATTCAGAGAGAAAAATATATCTAAAAATCAAAATCATTGACTACCAAACAAGATATCATTTACAAAATAACTGGGCAACTACTACTTACTGAATCTCGGGGTATGCAAAACAAGTATCTTCTCTGCTCTTATGGAACTTACATACTAATTGGTACTAGTAGCACCAATTCACAGAGGTATGAGGTATATTAACTGTATTCTACACTTAACTACTACTTTTACTGTTAGGGACCCTGAAGATGACATCCCTAAAAATGTTTCTATGGAAAGATCTTCAAATTTTACAGTATTTTTTATGCCCAAAGAGTAAAAAAGTCTTAGGACTTCACTAGAAATTTCAAGCACAACCAGACAGCAACCGTGCTGACAGGGATACTGTTTCAGCTCAAGCTGCTCTGTTTTGAAATATGTTTTATTCTTATTCATTAAATAGCTTCACTAAGAGGAAAAAAACGCACTTCACCTATCTCAGTTACAGGTTAGCTTGGCTTTTTAGCAATGATTTTTTTAAACTTAATCTACAGATATATTCAGGCTATAGCTGTATAAGCAAAGTAAGTTCAATCCTATAAAGCAAACTAAAGTCATTATTAAAATGCAAAAAATCTATAAATTCCAATACTAGATAATAAAGTGGCAAAGGATGTGAAGTACTTTAAAATATATAAACCCAGTCACAAATGTAAAACTCTTCATCCACTTACATGAGCCTTCAATCCTAAAAACAAAATAGGTATGCTTATTTTCTAATAGCAGTGGGAAAAGAAATCAGACGTGAGGTTAAGTTTGATTGTCCAAGAACAAAATCTTGTTACTTTAATAATAAATCTGAAGAACTATTTTGAATTCTGAAGTTTGAAAGTAGTAACAAAAAGATAATAAAAACGATCTGACTTTGGACTGGACTAATTTGCCACTGGATAGAAATCTGACAAATTATCCGGAAAGCTTGTGACAAAATGAAGGTAAAAATTTAAATTGCTGGAGTAAAAAGCAGTCTAGTTGGTGCACAATTTTAAAAAAAGTTGAAAATAAAATAACCAATGTAAGAATATATAATCACATTAAATTATTATAATTACATTTTCAAAATATTCAATTATTATATAATATTAAAATGAATAGGACAGGTGCAGTGGCTCATGCCTGCAATCCCAAAACTTTGGGAGGCTGAGGCAGGCAGATGGCTTGAGTCTGGGAGTTCGAGACCAGTCTAGGTGACATGATGAAAATCCATCTCTACAAAAAATACAAAAATTAGCCAGGTGTGGTGGCACACACCTGTAGTCCCAGCTACTCAGGAGACTGAGGCAAGAGAATTGCTTGGGCCCAGGAGGTGGAGGTTGCAGTGAGTCAAGATCGTACCACTGCACTCCAGGCTGGGTGACAGAGTGAAACCCTGTTTCAAAAAAATAAAAAAAACAGTAAGACAAAAAAAAAAAAGAAATGAATAAACTAATCTCTATGTTTAATAAATCTCAAAAGCAACACCAAAAAAAAAAAAGCCACACTGTAAAATGATATGCACAAAATTATATTATTTACATGAAGTTTAGATATATGCAAAATAATACCAAGTACTGCTCCTGGATTCACACATACAAAATGGCCATGAAAATGATAGATACTAATTCAAGATAGTGACTACCTCTAGGGTAAGCAGGGACAGTAAAGAGGTGAGACAAGAGAGGGGGAGAGAGAAAAATTTGGAAACAGGCAACTGGAACAACTAGATTTGTGATGATTTATTTCTTACAATAATCTAAAGCAAATAATAAAAAATGTCACAGTTTAACAAAGCTGTGGGATGAACACTTGAATTGTTATTCACCACACTTCTTTGAATGCATGAAACACTGCCATAATAAAATTTAGTCTGACACAATAAATATAAAATAGACTCTAACTAAAAAATTACTTTATGATGGTGATTATCAGTTGGTTCTTTGACTATGTGCTGAAACAGGTTCTTCTTTTGGGCTCCATTAGTGTTTAGAAGTAGAGGCCTGAAAACCAGAAGAATTAGTGTTTAGAAGTAGAGGCCTGAAAGTAGAGGCCTCCATTAGTGTTTAGAAGTAGAGGCCTGAAAACCAGAAGAATATGCAATTCAGTGACAAACACAAGGAATTTAAACTCCCTCTATTAACTTACCCAAACACACACACATGCATACTCACTTTAATAATGCATAAAAAATTTCAGTAACAATAAATAAACTTAAAAATAATTACATCTTAGGAAAAGAAACTGCTGGATGAGAATATCTAGGACTTTCAATTCTCCATTTTTCTACACTCTTTTTGTTATAATAAACTATTCTCTCGAGTTATACTTCATTGCTTACTGAACTACACAACTCTATGAACTGTATTTATATAGAAAAAAAACAGATAATATCATAAGAACTAATTAGCGGAAGTAGTTAAGGTCATAAAGTTCTGATCATAATCAAGTTTTCCCCAAATCTTAGTGTTACAGATCATTTTTTCCTTTCAATTGTTCCTTTTGTCCATTATTCTTCTAATGTTTTAGCTGTGACGATAGTAGCTGCTAACACTTACAGGTATCACAACCCATGGTTGAGATACAGATTTAAAAAGACTATGAGCGGATTAAACTAAGAGAGGTCAAGTAAAACAAAGGTTGATGTTTTCTTTTGAACATATGGCCTCTTTTTAAATTTCCCTCACTCAGGCCTTCTAATGCTACTTTAATAATGTGAATGAAAAGTGAATATTCTTTATTAACTGTATGTATGTCTATAAAGTGACCACTTAGGCTATCCTTATCTCTCACAAACATCAGTAGAATGGTAAAACTAAAAAATAATATCACTCTAGAGATTTTAAGAGTATAATTTAACAAAGGAAATTGTTCTTTTGGGACAACAAGCATATACTCAGCTAACGTAGGCTATTCATAGTTAAACGCTAACAAGTCTGACTGTCTATATACAGGCCATAATGCTATATCATAAAAACTTACCTTTTACGTTTTAAACTCACAAGTTGGTTATTTTGAACCAATGTAACAATAAACTGGACAATCTGAAAAAAATGTAAACAAAAATTCTTTCATTATACTGTTAATTCTTCTGTCTCTATTACCAAGTCTTATAAAACAAATTCTATAATAATTTGTCCTCAGAATTCTAAGTCTCATAATTTCTCACATATTACCACTTGAAATCCATGTGCACCTTACAACTGCTGTCTAAAGAAATATACCAGCTTCCAGGCAGTTTATTTGTTTTGGTGATAAGTACCAAACTTGCCTGGGTGTAGATCCCAACTTTTTTACTTCAAATACTTTAAAGAAGATTACATTATGATGCAAAAGAGAAAACTGGTGTTTGATAGGCAACATTTTACTTATACCAGGTAACAGAGGCAAAAGAAACTCTCAGTTCCTTCAGAATAATCATAAAATTTTCAAGTTAGAAACAGTTGATGCGCCAGGCATGGTGGTTCATGCCTGTAATCCCAACACTTTAGGAAGCCTAAGTAGGAGGATTGCTTCAGCCCAGGAGTCCAAGACCAGCCTGGGCAACATCGTGATGCTCCATTTCTAAACAAACAAACAAACTCTGCTTGCAACCAAAGGAAAAAAAAGAAAAAGAAAAAAGTTTATTGCCTGATTCTATAAAGATTAATGTTGAGACCTACCTGTCAAAACTTCCTACTGACAAGGGAAGCTAATCTTTAATATTTGATTAAATATAGAGAGAAAACTGTCAAGATACACAAACAAGCTTTCATATTTCATAGTAGTGTTTCTTAAAGTGTGGCCCATAAACCAACAACACTAGCTTAGGAACTATGGATATGTTAAATTCTCGATCCCACTACAGAATTGCTGAATCTGAAATTCAGATCATGGGATCCAGTAATGCATGTGTTTAGAAAGCCCTTTACGTGTGACTGGATACTGATGTGAGTATAAGAACCACTGGCTTAAGAGTATGTCTTGAAATTACATTGCCGACTTCCTAAAGGTGCTATAAAAGGTGAGGATCATATGGTAAACTATAAAAAGTAGTGTATCACTGAGAAGCTATGAATAAAAGCCAAAAGTGATTGGAGCACTATTTAGACTCTGTGCAGAAAGTGTGCTTACAAGCTTTGTGAAATTACATGATTAAATAGAGTATTATCAATTAAAAATATCTATTGTATAGCTTTTAACAGTGAGCATTTCCTCACAAAAAAAGGCTACTAAGAGGTCTGCCTTATAATCAATATCAATTTTTCAATGGACCAAAATATAGACATTTTAACTGAAGAGTTTGATAGTATTAGAGTCTATGAAAAGGAGGGTAGCCGCCAAATTGCTTATTCAAGAGAAAATGCTAACAGCTAATGAAAAGACAATATGTAAGCTTAAAGATGTCTATGATACAACTCGACTTCAATTTTTTTAATTAATAAATGTTATGGGAAAATTCTAAAAACTTCAGGTTGAATTTATAAGAACATCAATCAGTGGCTAAATTAAATTTATTCTACATCTCAATTCTCTTTTGACACTTCCAGATCACATTATACAGGGATTTTTATCTGAAGAAGATAAGGCATCTAACACTTACAGCATGTAACTTCTGTACCTGTTAAGTCCTATAACTGAACCATCACACATATTATTCTCAATTAATCCATGTCTGACAGTAAATTCCAGGAGCAGAGTAAAAATTATTGGTTATCAACATGCATTATATAAACATCACTCAACAAAGTACAGAGATTCAAACTCAAATTTTAGAAGACAGAACGTTAGCATTTACGAAAAACTGAAATGTCATATAGCTATTTTATCAAATATTCTTGCTTTCAGGAAAAAACAAAAAAATCTACACATTATAGAGTGTTGTAAGTTAATATATTACCAAAACACTGTTTCTGAAAACTATTAACAGACTGTTTCCATAAAGTACAGGTTAAGGTACATCTATTGTTTTAAATCAACTATTCTTAACCAGGCTGCACATTAGAGTTGCCTATGAAAGTTTTAAAAATATACGTACTTGTACTAAACACTTAGAACTGAATTCTACTACATTCAACCTTCACTTGCACACTAATTAAAAAAAAAAAAAAAAGTAAATCTATGTTGACTATAGGCCACAGGCTGCAACTGCTATTCATCTCTGCTTTAAGCCTTCTCCATTAGACCCTGATCCTGTCAGTCACAACCCTATTTTTAGTTCAAGGGCCTTCTAAGCAGGAGCAATCAGAAGCTCCCCTTCAAAAAACCTGTTGCTTTAACTCAAGAGTCTAGTTTACTCATGAGCAAAAAATAGCTGCCTTAATTACTATGTTTCATCTCTTATTAGCAAACGAAAGCTGATATGCAAAGATTAAATCACAAGGACACAATGAAACGGAGGGATTCCAACTCCTCTATTAAATTTTTAGCTCACATACTAAAATTTAAAATTCATTTTACTATGTTAACTGCTTTTCTGCACAGACTAATAACTGCATACATTGAGAAATTTTTTGAAGTCATAATTTGGTCAACTGATTTGAAAATATTTGTCATTTATCTTCTAAGACCTAAACTATGCCTTTTATAATAAAAATCAACAACAACAAAAAAAAACCAGTAAGGCTATGTTTTCTAATTTTAAAAGAAATTGGTAGTGTATTAATTAAGCCCATAAAAATAAAGTGTTTCAAAGTTGTTATATTAGGCAAAAGATTATTTACTAAAAGCTACTGAGACATTATCTGCAAGTATGGAATAACTATCTTTAGCTAGTGAGAAATTTTTTATTAAAAATATGTTACACTTGGCTTAATTTCATTTCATTTTTTACTTCGATCTGTGCATCCAATATGTAAGAAACTAAGATCAATCACAGACACTCAATACTGACTTTTTTGGGTCACAATACAGTACCCATTAAACAAACGCAAATTACGGTCCTAGGGAAAAGAGCTTCTTACCTTTCGAATAACCTGTTGCTGTTGTGCATGCTTTGCTCGTAATTCTGACACTTCCTTCCAAAGGGACTCATTCTCACTATGTTATAATTTATTAAGCAACAAAATAAAACAAAAAAATCAGTCAGAAAACCAGACCACAATATCTTTAATTAAGAAAACCAGACAACTTAACTACACTTATTTTTACTCTATATATATTTACGAGACTAAGAAAACTTTGGTTCAATTACATAGGAATGACAACTACCTTGACACAACTCCTGAATCATTCCTTTTTTTAAAAAAAAAGGCAGAGCTTTGCTCTGTCACCCAGGCTGAAGTGCAGTGGTACGATCTCCACTCATTGCAATCTTCGCCTCCAAGGTTCAAGCAATTCTCGTGCCTCAGCTTCCTAAGTAGCTGGGATTACAGGCATGTGTCACCACAACTGGCTAATTTTTTTGTATTTTTAGTAGAAACGGGGTTTCACCATGTTGGCCAGACTGATTTCAAACTCCTGACTCTCAGGTGATCTACCCACCTCGGCCTCCCAAAGTGCTGGGATTACAGGTGTGAGCCACCACGCTCAGCACCAGAATCATTCCTTCTTAAGTGTATTATCTGCTACTCATGGCAATATATACACAGAAACTTAAAGACATATGCCTACATCGATATAGTAGTTGGCAATTTACTACTTTTGACAATCTGGCTCATTACTTTTTGCTTAAAAAAAAATAAGCTAGTCTTTCGACTGTGGCTACCAAGTGAATTCAGGCCTTCCTAATCTAACCTTGGGAAACAAAGGGTAGTGATATATACCCAGTACTTACTATACTCCAAGCACTATGCTAGACATTTTATGTGTATTACTTATTTAAAAATTCTCTAAAACCCACCAAGAAATAAGTCATTATCTCTATTCTATAGATGAGGACACTGAGGTACAGAGAATTGAAGGGAATTGCTCAAGATCATACAAATAATTTGGTAAGTGTTGAAGTCAAACTAAAGTCTGTCAGATTTTAAAACTATCTTAAGATCTATCTCAAACAAAAGCATATGTAAACCACTAAAATGTTATTCTGAAAAAGCATATCCAATAATATGGATATTAACTTGCACAATAACTTGCCAAATATGAATAGCTCCTTCTTTGTTCACCTTTTTAAATTGAAACTGCATTATGCTGTTAAATATAAGCAGCGTGGATAATGCTGAAAAGACATGACAGACACTCTACTTATTAAATGCTTTAATTATCCATCTTTTGTTAATCTCCACAAATCATCTTCTTCAATCCAAACTAATATAAAAGGAACTGGAGATTTACATATAAAGGTAAACCAAAGGAGATGTTAATATTTACTGAATAACTACTGTATTTTTCTGATTCAAATTTTAAAATGTTGTTACCTGCTTACTAAATAAAGATACATAGGGCCGGGTGCGGTGGCTCATGCCTATAATCCCAGCACTTTGAAAGGCCGATGTGGGCGGATCACTTGAGGTCAGAAGTTTGAGAACAGCCTGGCCAACATGGTGAAACCCCATCTCAACTGAAACTACAAAAATTAGCTGGCACATGCCTGTAATCCCAGCTACTAGGGAGGCTGAGGCACAAGAATCCCTTGAACCAGGAGGCAGAGGTTGCAGTAAGGTGAGATCAAGTCACTGCACTCCAGACTGGGTAACAGAGTGAGACTGTGTCTCAAAACAAAAACAAAAACAAACAAACAAAAAAAAGATAAGAAGAAAGCTTCCTCTAAGACACAAAAGATGATTTGGGGATCACTTTCTTTAAGGGCTAAAACTGTGGTCCAAGGAACTGGATCAAAGAGCAGCTAGCATACACAAGATACATACAGTAAACCAGTTGTTAAATAAAGTACACAAAAAGGGAAAGCCTAAAGCTTATTAAAAAATAAATCAAAGTCATAGGTTCCTCTTTTAATGAAGATATTTGAGTTATGATTAACTAAAGTAATGTCCCACATTTGATATGGAAGAGAGAATACGTAAACTACTCTTAAGCCCTTGGCACCTACTAGGATACAGAAAAATTCCAGCTATTTACTAAGAAGAGTAATACACCATCTACTCTATATACAAGTTATTAGTATGGCAAGTTAGAATAATGGTGCCAAGAAATGTAGTAAAATACAATGAAGCATCTTTCTGTAGATAAAAGGTCTGAATAACACTTTTCCAAGTCTATATGAAATAAGCATTAAGCAGGGCAACTCTCTTGTATTATTGTTTTCCGATTTTTTGTGTCCTACTTTTTCTTAAGAGCCCACCCAGAGAAGTCTTAAGCGACAGCCACTAAAAAAGGATGGGTAACATACAGGGTTTTTATGTCATATGCCCTCACTGTCTACGAACACCATATGAGCTAACCTAAGTAGAATGCTATTTCCTACATCATCTTAAAGACCTAATGTTTATCGCTAAGACTTATACATCAAATTGTTTTGATATGCTTAGGTTTATATCTTCTTCTGACTATCATAATGAAAACAATATTAGGGTAAAGTCTATGGCCACAAATCAAAGTAAAGGGAACCAATACTTGCAGAAAAATGACCTTTGATCTTGGCTTCAACAAAGTGATCTGAGTACGTACAATAAAACATCAGACAACCTCCAAACCCAACACACACAGACAAATATCCAATTCCCACATTAAAATTATATTTGGAAATAAAACTTTACCTTTTTAATTCAGAAAGCCTGGACTCAATAGTTTCCTGTTTTATTTGAACCTTCTGAGCACTACTTATAATTTTTGTTAAATCTTCCTGACGAATTTTATTTTCTTCTGGTTTTGAAGATGAAACCTTTGAAAAAGTAAATTTAGAAAATCAAAGGAACAGTAAACACTCATGATTGTAACTCAAAGCTGCCCTATCAGAAGAGGTTTTCGTAGCCTGTTCAGGAAGTGAGATTTGGTTCCAAAAGCCCGGGATGAAATGCTAGGGAAAGAATAAACTTCACAGCTCAATGGGAGGGAATGCAAGGAATAATGTACTTAAAAAAATGTTTTTTAATGTGAAAAAGTTTCCACAAGCAGGAATATCTTAGGGTCTTTTATTCTCCCCTTATGCCAAACTCCTTGCAGTTTCCCCCAAGCCTCTTTATTGCCACATTCCACATTTAATTAAATTTATGCAGTAAGAGGTTCATGCTAGGCCATTTTCTTCCATGGTCCACTCCTTTTATAGATTTAGTAAAATATCTTGTTTTACCAAAAGATATTATGCATTACAAAATGTATTACTGAAAGTATTTCTGAAAGCCTACTATGTGGGCATATTTATATTATTAGAAAAGACTTATTGTAGGCACTGTATATACAATAGCAAACTATACAAAAAGCCTTCCAGGGAGCTCACATTCTAGCAGGAACTTATTTTATTTTATTTTTAAGCTAACTTAGGAAAAAAATACAGGGAAACAAGTAAAACTTTATTTTCCTAATTCATCCCAACAAGGAACAGTTGTGTATTTCTGTACTTTCAACAGGTGAAATAAAAATCTTGGTCAAGCACACTCCAGGTCAATACCCGAATCAGCTCATGTTCACAATAGCTCACCTTCCTTTTAATGTTCTCCAACAAGTCATCCTGTCCTTGTTTGAAGTAAGGATGCTGAAATTCTACAGGACCATCTCTTTCTTGCTTTACAATTCCAGAGTCGATATGTACTACTTTACGGAAACCATCTGAAAAAGATTCAAAATTCAAATAACTAAAATAAATGAGTCAAAACTTGGTGGTCCTGGTATGGAATAATTTTCCTTTACCACCCTAATGGGGGAAAAATGGCTTCATCAGTAGCTGATAATAGTACTCCAAATAAACTGCTGTCCATACTCACACATATTCAGCTGCCTCACAAAGCTTGCCATGTTATTGTGCTTGAAATATTTGGGAAGAATTTCTTTTGCAAATCGTTGCTCATCCAAGACCAGAAAACTCTGGCCATTCTACAAGGGAAAAAAAAAGAAGAAAAAGTCAATTAGTTAAGTTCCTATGACACATGGTGATATATTTATACATCACAGAACTGTCTTGAGTAGTCCTTCCTAGATGTCTTCAGACTAACATTCTATTCTTGATAACAGGAACAACAAATGAATTGCAATTAAATACCAAACTGCAACTAAGCTTTTTGATGTCAACCTCAAAAGTTGAGGAATATATCTCAAACCAAATGCCACATCACACTCTATGGTGAAATATTAGAAGAATTTCCACTAAACCAGAAATGAGAAAATGAAATACAATTATGTAGCCAGCAGAATTAACATTGTTTTAAAACTAGTGCAATAAAGACCAAAAAAAAAAAAAAAAAAGATTTTGAGAGTATGATTACTTGCAGTAGACATAATTGTATCTTTGTACAATCTATTTATTTATTTATTATTTTTTATTATACTTTAAGTTCTAGGGTGCACGTGCACAATGTGCAGGTTTGTTACATATGTATACATGTGCCATGTTGGTATGCTGTACCCGTTAACTCATCATTTACATTAGGTATATCTCCTAATGCTATCCCTCCCCCGCCACCCCACCCCATGACAGGCCCCAGTATGTGATGTTCCCCTTCCTGTGTCCAAGTGTTCTCACTGTTCAATTCCCACCTATGAGTGGGAACATGTGGTGTTTAGTTTTCTGTTCTTGCGATAGTTTGCTGAGAATGATGGTTTCTAGCTGCATCCAGGTCCCTACAAAGGACACAAACTCATCCTTTTTTATGGCTGCATAGTATTCCATGGTGTATATGTGCCACATTTTCTTAATCCAGTCTGTCACTGATGGACATTTGGGTTGATTACAAGTCTTTGCTATTGTGAATAGTGCCACAATAAACATATGTGTGCATGTGTCTTTATAGTAGCATGATTTATAATCCTTTGGGTATATACCCAGTAATGGGATGGCTGGGTCAAATGGTATTTCTAGTTCTAGATCCTTGAGGAATCACCACACTGTCTTCCACAATAGTTGAAGTAGTTTACAGTCCCACCAACAGTGTAAAAGAGTTCCTATTTCTCCACATCCTCTCCAGCATGTTGTTTCCTGACTTTTTAATGATCGCCATTCTAACTGGTGTGAGATCGTATCTCATTGTGGTTTTGGTTTCCATTTCTCTGATGGCGAGTGATGATGAGCATTTTTTCATGTGTCTGTTGCCTGCATGAATGCCTTCTTTTGAGAAGTGTCTGTTCATATCCTTCACCCACTTTTTGATGGGGTTGTTTTTTTCTTGTAAATTTGTTTGAGTTCTTTGTAGGTTCTGCTTTGTCAGATGAGTAGATTGAAAAAATTATCTCCCATTCTGTTGGTTGCCTGTTCACTCTGATGGTAGTTTCTTTTGCTGTGCAGAAACTCTTTAGTTTAATTAGATCCCATTTGTCAATTTTGGCTTTTGTTCCCATTGCTTTTGGCATTTTGGTCATGAAGTCCTTGCCCACGCCTATGTCCTGAATGGTATTGCCTAAGTTTACTTCTAGGGTTTTTAGGGTTTTAGGTCTAACATTGAAGTTTCTAATCCATCTTGAATTAACTTTCGTATAAGGTGTAAAGAAGGAATCCAGTTTCAGCTTTCTACATATGGTTAGCCTATTATTAAATAGGGAATCCTTTCCCCATTTCTTGTTTTTGTCAGGTTTGTTAAAGATCAGATGGCTGTAGATGTGTGGTATTATTTCTGAGGACTCTGTTCTGTTCCATTAGTCTATATCTCTGTTTTGGTACCAGTACCATGCTGTTTTGGTTACTGTAGCCTTGTAGTATAGTTTGAAGTCAGGTAGCGTGATACCTCCAGCTTTGTTCTTTTGGCTTAGGATTGTCTTGGCAATGCAGGCTCTTTTTTGGTTCCATATGAACGTTAAAGTAGTTTTTCCCAATTCTGTGAAGAAAGTCATTGGTAGCTTAATGGGGATGGCACTAAATCTATAAATTACCTTGGGCAGTATGGCCATTTTCATGATAATGATTCTTCCTATCCATGAGCATGGAATGTTCTTCCATTTGTCTGTGTCCTCTTTTATTTCACTGAGCCGTGGTTTGTAGTTCTCCTTGAAGAGGGCCTTCACATCCCTTGTAAGTTGGATTTCTAGGTATTTTATTCTCTTTGAAGCTATTGTGAATGGGAGTTCATTTATGATTTGGCTCTCTGTTTGTCTGTTATTGGTGTATAAGAATGCTTGTGATTTTTGCACATTAATTTTGTATCCTGAGACTTTGGTGAAGTTGCTTATCAGCTTAAAGAGATTTTGGGCTGAGATGATGGGGTTTTTGAAATATACAATCATGTCATCCGCAAAGAGGGACAATTTGACTTCTTCTTTTCCTAACTGAATACCCTTGATTTCTTTCTCTTGCCTGATTGCCCTAGCCAGAACTTCCAACACTATGTTGAATAGGAGTGGTGAGAGAGGGCATCCCTGTCTTATGCCCGTTTTCAAAGGGAACGCTTCCAGTTTTTGCCCACGCAGTATGATATTGGTTATGGGTTTGTCATAAATAGCTCTTATGATTTTGAGATACGTTCCATCAATACCGAATTTATTGAGAGTTTTTAGCATGAAGGGCTGTCGAATTTTGTCAAAGGCCTTTTCTGCATCTATTGAGATAATCATGTGCTTTTTGCCTTTGGTTCTGTTTATATACCGGATTATGTTTATTGATTTGCGTATGTTGAACCAGCCTTGCATCCCAGGGATGAAGTCCACTTGATCATGGTGGATAACCTTTCTTTCTGATGTGCTGCTGGATTAGGTTTGCCAGTGTTTTATTGAGGATTTTTACATTGATGTTCATCAGGGATATTAGTTTAAAATTATCTTCTTTTGTTGTGTCTCTGCCAGACTTAGATATCAGGATGATGTTGGCCTCATAAAATGAGTCGGAAGGAGTCTGTCTTTTTCTATTAATTGGAACAATTTCAGAAGGAATGGTATCAGCTCCTTCTGTACCTCTGGTAGAATTCGGCTGTGAATCCGTCTGGTCCTGGACTTTTTTTGGTTGGTAGGCTATTAATTATTGCTTCAATTTCAGAGCCTCTTATTGGTCTATTCAGGGATTCAACTTCTTCCTGGTTTAGTCTTGGAAGAGTGTATGTGTCCATTTCTTCTAGGTTTTCTACTTTATTTGCGTAGAGGTGTTTACAGTATTCTCTGATGGTAGTTTGTATTTCTGAGGGGTCTGTGGTGATATCTCCTGTATCATTTTTTATTGTGTCTATTTGATTCCTCTCTCTTTTCTTCCTTATTAGTCTTGCTAGCGGTCTATCAATTTTGTTGATCTTTTCAAAAAACCAGCTCCTGGATTCATTGATTTTTTGAAGGGTTTTTTGTGTCTCTGTCTCCTTCACTTCTGATCTGATCTTAGTTATTTCTTGCCTTCTGCTAGCTTTTGAACGTAAACACTCTTGTTTCTCTGGTTCTTTTAATTGTGATGTTAGGGTGTCAACTTTAGACCTTTCCGGTTTTCTCTTGTGGGCATTTAGTGCTATAATATTCCCTCTACACACTGCTTTAAATGCGTCCAAGAGATTCTGGTATGTTGTATCTTTGTTCTCATTGGTTTCAAAGAACATCTTTATTTCTGCCTTCATTTTGTTGTGTACCCAGTAGTCATTCAGGAGCAGGTTGTTCAGTTTCCATGTCGTTGAGCGGTTCTGATTGAGTTTCTTAGTCCTGAGTTCTAGTTTGATTGCACTGTGGTCTGAGAGACAGTTTGTTATAATTTCCGTTCTTTTACATTTGCTGAGGAGTGCTTTACTTCCAACTATGTGGTCAATTTTGGAATAAGTGAGATGTGGTGCTGAGAAGAATGTATATTCTGTTGATTGGGGTGGAAAGTTCTGTAGATGTCTATTAGGTCCGCTTGGTGCAGAGCTGAGTTCAATTCCTGGATATCCTTGTTAACTTTCTGTCTCATTGGTCTGTCTAACGTTGACAGTGAGGTGTTAAAGTCTCCCATTATTATTGCGTGGGAGTCTAAGTCTCTTTGTAAGTCTCTAAGGACTTGCTTTATGAATCTGGGTGCTCCTGTATTGGATGCATGTATATTTAAGAAAGTTAGCTCTTCTGGTCGAATTGATCCTTTTACCATTATGTAATGGCCTTCTTTGTCTCTTTTGATCTTTGTTGGTTTAATTGTCAGATTTACCAAAGTTGAAATTAAGGAAAAAATGTTCAGGGCAGCCAGAGAGAAAGGTCAGGTTATCCACAAAGGGAAGCCCATCAGACTAAGAGTGGATCTCTAGGCAGAAACTCTACAAGCCAGAAGAGAGTGAGGGCCAATATTCAACATTCTTAAAGAAAAGAAATTTCAACCCAGAATTTCATATCCAGCCAAACTAAGTTGCATAAGTGAAGGAGAAATACAATCCTTTACAGACGAGCAAATGCTGAGAGATTTTGTCACCACCAGGCCTGCCCTACAAGAGCTCCTCAAGGAAGCACTAAACATGGAAAGGAATAACCGGTACCAGCCACTGCAAAAACATGCCAAAATGTATAGAGCATCGACGCTAGGAAGAAACTGCATCAACTAATGAGCAAAATAACCAGCTAACATCATAACGACAGGATCAAGTTCACACATAACAATATTAACCTTAAATGTAAATGGACTAGATGCTCCAATTAAAAGACACAGACTGGAAAATTGGAGAAAGAGTCAAGACCCATCAGTGTGCTGTATTCAGGAGACCCATCTCACATGCAGAGACACACATAGGCTCAAAATAAAGGGATGGAGGAAGATCTACCAAGCAAATGGAAAACAAAAAAAAGGCAGGGGTTGCAATCCTAGTCGCTGTACAATCAATTAAAAAATCCTTTAAGAATTCAGTGAGATACGTGGTTACTAAATTAATATTAAATGTCACTAGTGTTTTTCTCTACAAAAAACAAACACCTGGAAACACTATAAAAATAAGTAATCAAAGTAGCACGGTACTGGCATACAGACAAACATATAGATCAATGAAATAAAATAGAGCCCAGAAATAAACCCTGCCAAAGGATTTTTGGCAAGTGTCAAGACCATTCAATTAAAAAAGGACAGTCTTTTCAACAAATGGTGCTGGGAAAACTGGATATCTACATACAAAAAAATGAAGTTAGACCCTTAGCTGATACCTTATATAAAAACTAACTTCAAATCAATCAAAGACCTAAACACAAGCACGAAAGAAACTTTTAACAGTAGTAAAGCATGACATTAGATTTAGCAATGATTTATTAAATGTAACACTAAAAGTACAGGCAACAAAAGCAAAAACAGACAAATGGAACTACATCAAATCCAAAAACTTTTATGAAAAGACTACCAACAGATTTAAAAGACAACCCTCAGAATGGAAAGAAAGTGCAAATCATATATCTCATAAGAAGTTAATATCCAGAACATAGATAGAACTCTTAAAATTCAAAAACAAAAGACAAAAAAACCCAAACAACCCAATCAAAAAACGAGCAAGAAACTGAGTAGATATTTCTCCAAAGAATATATACAAACTTCCAATAAGCACATAAAAAGATGGTCAGTAACACAAATCATTAGGGAAATGAAAATCAAAACTAAAACAATATACCACTTCACACCTAGTAGAATGGCTACTATCAAAAACACATTAAAAAAGTTTTGGCAAGGATGTGGAGAAATTGGAATCTTGGTGCAATATTGGTTGGGAATGTTAAAATAGTGTGGTTGCTGTGGAAAACAATATGATAGTTCCTTTAAAAATTAAACAAAGAACATATAATCTAGCAATTCCACTCCTAGGTATACACTCAAAAAAAAAAACAAAAAACAAAAACAACAACAACAACAACAAAACATAAAAGCAACTACTTGAACAGATACTTGTACCCCATGTTCACAGTAGCATTTTTCACAATAGGCAAAAAGTAGAAGTAACTTAAGTATCCACCAACACACTGTGAAATATGTATGGATAAAATATGGTATATACATGCAATGAAATATTGTTTCACCTAAAAAAGGAAATTCTCACAGCTACAACATGGAAAGAACTTTGAAAATTTTATGCTGTGAAATAAGCCAGTCACAAAAGAACAAACACTGTACAATTTCCCTTATATGAAGTTTCCATAATAGACAATTTCAGAGACAAAAAGTAGAATGGTGGTCGTCAGGGGCTGGGGAGAGGAAGGAGTTGGAAGTTACTGTGAAATGTGTATCAAGTTTCAGCGTGGAAAGATAAAAACTGTTCTCGAGATGGGTGGTGATAATGGTTGCCTAACAATGTAAATCTAACTTAACAAACTTAAAATGGTTAATTTTATGTATATTTTACCATAAATAAAAAAATTAGAAACTAAAGTGGAATAAAAATCCCAATAATAATAGAAAAATGTTAAGTATCTAAAAATAAAATGTAAACATATACAGGAACTTTAAAAATATTAAAACTACAGAAATATAAAAGGAAGACAAATGCAGTATCGTAAAGGTGTCAATCCTCTCTAAATTAACCAATACATTAAATTCTCTATTAAACAAATGATTTGTGGAGTAAAGATGAATTGATGCTATTATAACCAAACATTAGGTACTTAAGTTCATTTGTAAAAATAATTACATAACAACAAACAAGAAAATATTGAGAACAATGGGGAGTATTTTAACCGTACCCAACATAGATTATAAATTCTTAGTGTCAACAATTTAGTACAAAAGAAAAAGTGATTAAATAGATGAATGGACTGACTAGAAAGGATAGATGACCCAGCAAATCTATTTGAGAATTTACCAGGTAATAAGTCAAGATGGCATTCAAATTGGGGGATAATCAGGACAGAAAAGGATTAAGACATTTTCCATTTGGGAAGAAAAATAAGAGCTCAATGCCCTCTCACTCTTTACAACCAAGCTTTTGGAGACATGACATAATAAACAAAGAAGACATATAGATAAAATATAAATTTATCCAGGGAGACTGCTAGCTTCTTACTCTATCTCTACTCTCCTCTACTTTCTTCCTAACAGAAACACAATTTTGATGAAAAACACACTGTGAAATTTAGCAGAAGCCCAGATTCATAATTGAACAATGTAAAGCAAAACAAATGATGATTTTCCCTTATTAGATTAAATTTACAACCCTTGACAATAACCAGTATTGGCAACTAGGTAATTATCAAAATTAAAATGCATACATCTTTTCCTATCTTAAAAGAACTTTCCCTCTTACACCTTCGTTTTCAATCTACCCATTTGTCTTTTCTTTAACTGCAAAATTTAACAAGCAGGTATTTTAAACCCCCCTTCTCCAATTTAGGACCCTCCACTTACTCTCACTGAAAACTGGTTTTGGTTCCCTCACTTGACTGAAACCAGATATCTAAAATGTCAAATGTCAAATTCAATGCCTTCCTTTTTTTCAGTCCTGATCTTCCTACACCTCTCTGTGGCATTTCATTTGGTACAACTAACAATTACCTCCTTAAATGTTCTACTCTCTGGGCTTTGATGTTAAACACTATTGAGTCTCTTATCTCTCCTATTTCCTTTCAATTTCTTCCACCTATCAAATAAGAAGTAGTTGTGTTTTTTAGGTTTTTATCCTTGACCATGGCATCATTCATATTCTTTCCTTAGACAAAGGAAAGACAAAGGAAAGAATATATTATATATGAATATTTATATCCACAGTAGGGTATCTTATTATTGACTTTATTTTATATGATGATAAACACATCTACATCCCTGTCCATGATCACCTCAAATTACACACTTCAATTTAAAATTTTTAACATTTTTTACACTATGTTAACTCAGTATGTTCTCAACCCATTTCCTGTTTCCCCTGAAGTCAATCTTTTCTTGTGTCTTCCATTCTAGTAAGTCCCTTCCCCACTAAGTTACTCGACATTTGATGTCAAGAAGAAAACACAAAGTTAAAAACTCTCAATTCTAACAGCTAGTAAGAGGGAAACATTAAAAACATTCCCTTTAAAAATTAAGAACAAAGCCGAAATCCCACGATAATTGCTACTAGTCACTCTGAGTTACTGCCAAAAGAAAAACTGAAGGCATAAAGGTCTGAAAGGAAGAAAATAAATATCAATCACAGATACTATGGGTGTACTCAGAAAACTGAAATCAGTAAAATGATTTGCTCACTGATTATCAATATACAAAAATTACTTGTATCTCTAATTACCAGCAACAGTTAGAAATCTATTTTTAAGTCAAGAACACCATTTACAACACATATAAGACATCCAGGAAGAAAATGAACAAAGATCCACAAGGCCTAATAGGAAACATTTATAAATCAACAAAACGAATTTAGAAATATGCCTTGTCACGAGAATACACAACATAGAGATATCGATTTTCCCGAATCTGATTTATATAGTTTTGATGTAATTGCAGCAAAAATCCAAAAGGCTTTTTTTTTTTTTTTTTTAAAAATGGAACTTGATTTTAAAACATATATGGAAGAGCTAAAGACCAAAAATAGTTAAGGCACTCCTGAAGAATAGATTACCCTACCAAAAGACTTTTTCTGAAGCAACAGTAATTAAGATAGCAGAAGACAGGCCCAGGATAAATTGTCCAATGGAATGGCATAAAGACTCCAGAAACAAAACCACTGAATGTTTGTGTCCCCCAAAATTATATGTTGAAACCCTTGCCCCTGATATGATGGTATTTGGAGGTAGGGCCTTTGGGAGGTAATTAGGTTCAGAAGAGGTAATGAAGATATGACCCCCAAGTTAGGTTTAGTGTCCTTATAAGATGAGAGAGACCAGAACACACATTCTCTCTCTCTCTCTCTCTCCGCCATTGTGAAGACACAGAGAGAAGGCAGCTCTCTGCAAAGCAGAGAAAGCTCTAACGCAGGAACTGAAGTGATCAGTGCCTTCATCTTGGACTTCTCTGCCTCCAGAACTGTAAAAAATAAATCTCTGTTGTTGAAGCCACCTGGTCTATGTTATTTTGCTACAGCAGCCCAACTGATTAAGACAATATCTATATGTACTTGTGACGTAAGACAGAAGTGGCAATATACATCACTAGAAAAGGAGGAACTACTCAGTAAAGGTGCTAGAAAACTAAAAAGTAAAAAACCACAAACTGGAAGATATGGCCAACACATAAACTCGAAAAGTGAGTATGTAGAATATATAGGAATTCTCACAAATAATAAAAAAATAACAGAAAAATGGCAAAACAAACATTTCACAGAACAGGAAACACAAATGGCCAACAAACGTGAAAAGGTTTTAGAACTCATTAATAATCAAGAAAATATAAATCAAAACTTCATTGAGACAATGCTCTACATCAATTAGATTGGTAAAAGTTAAGAACAATAACTAATACACAGTTTTGAAGAGGTAGATTAACAGAAAATCTCCTACATGGCTAAGAGTGGAATAAGCTGGTGTGGTCTCTTTGGAAGATAATTTGCACTATCCTGAGGTTAAACATTTCATACCCTATATCCCAGCAATTGATGTGAGTGTACAGACCTTATAGAAACTTGCTTATATACACCAGGAGAGATATACAAGAATATTCCTAACTGCATGTGACACAGCTGATCTCTTTCCTGAGCCATTTTCTTTCATTAATTTCTACGAGTTCACTCCCTTGATTTTTCCTTCTTTTTCACTGTTCCTTTTCAGTGTCCTTTGCTGACCTTTGTCTTCATACTCTCTAAATGTTGGAATAATAAATCTTTTGGTTCCTTCTATCTTCACAGATGATGATTTCATTTAGTCTCATGGCTTTACCAGTTACAAGGTCCAAACTCCACCATGAATGTCAAAGTCTTATACTCAACAACCTATTCAACATTTCCACTTGGACATCTTGGAGTATGGAAGTCAGTCAAGCTGTTCAAAAAATTCCTGTTTTGTTTTTTTTTTTCTAGCACTGCACTTCCCCATCCCTTTTGAAATCAGGTGTGGCCACATGACTAGGCATGGTCAAACTTAAGAAAAATTAAACAATTTTCAAGTTTCAAATACTACTACAGATCCGTTTTTAATCTCAAAGTTAATAGGCCAAAAAGAATCTCTAACTTATCTTCCCTTAGCAAATGGATTTATCCTGTAGTTCAAACCAAATTTATGAATCATTTTTGTCGTTCCTCCAACCATAGCCAATTTATCAATTTATCAGCAAATCCTGCAGCTCTGCCTTCAAAGAATATTTCAAAGCTGACTACTTCTCAATACCTCGACTGCTGCTACCTTAGTCTCAACCACCAATATTTTCAATACCATATAGGAAAACTGTGATAGTCTTCTAACCGGTCCCCTCATTTCCAATCTTCTTACTACAGATCTAGGGCCCTATACCATCTGCTCATCCCTACCTCCCTACCCTCACTCTCCTATTCCCTAAAGATACTCTAACCACATGGGCCCTCCTGCTTCCTTGAACAGCCACATTCAAGGCCCTTCCTTTTGTCATTCCCCCTGTCTGGCCCATCTTTTCTAATCATTTAGATCTCTCCTCAAATATCATCTCCTTGGAGAGGCTTTCCTCATCACCTTACCTAAAATATCCACAAATCCTAGTTTGTTTATGGGTCAGTTATGAATTTATTGTTCCAAATTCATTCTTCATTGTCTGCTCTACAAGCATAGAGCTAGGTCCCTGAAATAAATATCTTTATTTTTCTAGGTGCCATGATGTTAAATTTTGTCAGTATGGGATACTACAGAGATATTACAAGAAAAAGGAGTTCTTGCTCCTGACTCATGTATCCTTGGCAAGCTTCTGCAGTGGAGGAAGGTTCTCTAGTGCCTACCTCTTGATATTAATGGTGGTCAGCAACACTCAAAGGCCATCAGCTTTCCCTGGTTCTCCCTCTCTGGGGAGGTTTCAAAGCAGAATATCTCTAACAAGATATCTCCCCATAAACAGTTTTTTAGGGTACTCCAGAACAGGGATTTATAAACTTTTTCTTTTTTTTTTTGAGACAGAGTCTCGCTCTGTCGCCCAGGCTGGAGTGCAGTGGCGGGACCTCAGCTCACTGCAAGCTCCGCCTCCCGGGTTTACGCCATTCTCCTGCCTCAGCCTCCCGAGTTGCTGGGACTACAGGCGCCCGCCACCTCGCCCGGCTAGATTTTTGTATTTTTAGTAGAGACGGGGTTTCACCGTGTTAGCCAGGATGGTCTCGATCTCCTGACCTCGTGATCCGCCCGTCTCGGCCTCCCAAAGTGCTGGGATTACAGGCTTGAGCCACCGCGCCCGGCCATAAACTTTTTCTTAATGGGACAAATAGTAAATTAGGCTTGCAGATTATAACATCATAACTCTACCTTTGTAGTGAGAAAGAGATACAGACAATATGTAAATAGATTGGGCATAGCTGTGTTCTAATTAAACTTTATTTATAAAACAGCTGGCAAAAGGACTGTAGTTTGCCAATCTCTCACCTAGAGGGCATATTCTCCAGCAAGTTTTGAAGGATGCATTTCCAGTTAAGTTCCACCAGAGCAATACCAGTGACTTCTCTACTACTGAGTCATGGCCATATCCTCTCCAACAAGGTAAGAGTCTTAGCCTTGGCAAAAAGTGTTCTTACTTGGGCACTCTATCTCAGCCGTATCAGTAGTAGCTGCTTCTTAAAACTATTCCTGTATTCCTTGAATTTTCTTTAATTTCCCTGATAAAATCAGTAACTCTATTAAACTTACCCTCTTGAAAATACCTGTGGCTTCTGACTTATGATTGGACCTTAATCAATCAATACACAGTTTATCTTGCTTTTTTAAAGGCATTTATCACTAACTGAAATTATATTAATTGTGTTTTGCTTGCTTTTAATTTTTTTTTTTTTTCTTTTAAGAGACAGGGGTCTCAGTATGTTGCCCAGGCTAGCCTCAAACTCCTGGGCTCAAGCAATCCTCCCAACTCAGCCTCCCCAGTACCTGGGACTACAGACATGCACCACGACACCCAGCTTGTATTTGCTTACTTTTTATTTATTAATATCCACCACTCAAATGTAAGCTCCATGAAGGTAGGCACTTTGGTTCACTACTGAATGAATTCCTAATACCCAGCACACTATCAGGTCATAACAGATTCATAACAAATATCTGTGACTGACTAATCTTTGGCTAAACTGAATTTTTAGAGTTTCAACTATTTGATTATATAAAATAAGGAGATGACAATAATCTCTTGCTTATACCTGTGCTCACTCTCTCTCACAAACACTCCTTATTCATTCACATCACTCTATCTCTGCTTATTGTATTCCCTCAGTCTCTATTCTAAAATTAGTAAATAACTTATTTGAGTGCAAAATTCACCTTCCTCCCTTTTAAACCTGTGAGGTTCAAGCAATACAACACAGAATCTCCCTCTCTCTAAGTATTTTACAAGGATCAGAAAACTACTACTGAGTGAGGTGGGAAAGACAGGCACCTTCTGCTTAAACCCTACCCACAAATGTTGGCAAGATTCCAAAGAGTAGAAACAGTAGTTACTCTCCAAATTAACCATTTGGCACTCTTGGTTTAGAACACTCAAAATATTCCTAATAATCTAATACTTCAGCCACATTACTTTAAAACATTTTTCAGAACAGAAATTTGTGACTTACCAATCTATAATTTTTTAATATGTACCAGCCACTCCTTTGGAGTCTTTAGCTCATTCTTTCTCTTATATATACAAACAAAATTTTTGTTTGTTTGTTTTATATATACAAACAAAAATACTTGAAAATCAATCTTTCAACTTTTCTGCAGGTCTATCTAAGTTGGATTTTACCCCCATCTTCCCACACTTGTAGTCTTTCTTATTTTGACTTTGAAACACTGAAATAATGCAATGGTTGCTGGGATGTTCAAAACAATACTAGTACTTTGTGAAGTCCAAGGGCCTACTGCTCAAATTCATCCAAAACAGCTAGAAAACAATGGAAAAATTCTGTTTTTGCTCTCTCTCCCTCCTACCTATTTCCTAATTCATTTCTGCTGACATGAGGGGGATAGAGAAGCAGAGAATGTCAAAGGACACAAAAAGGGGGAAAAGCTGGGTATGAAGTCTTTGGTGGAAATCACTTCAATTTCTCAAACAATCTGAAAAACAGAGACAAAGGTAACAACACTGACAAAAGAATGACCCTCCAGTTCTTTCCTTCTTTTATACTGCTTCACTTCAGCGTACACTGGTTATCACATTTCATTAACTTGTAAAGGTTGTTTTTTACTATATAACTTCATTTAACCTCTACAGCCTTGTCTCTGAATATCAAGTTTCACCAGTTGCTTCCAAGCTAATATGTGCCCTCTCTTTAGGACATTTAAGATTTAAAACAGCTTTAGGTTGTCTGACAGTACAATCTCTGTACTTGATGCTGACAACAGACTACCAAAGCCAAGAGCAGATATATAAAATTTTACATTTAAAGGAAATGTTAAAAAATGAAACTTTTCATTTTTGTTTTTCAAAAGAGTAAGGATAAAATGGAAATATGTAAAACACTCTTTCTTTTCTGTTTGTTGTTGTTGTTGTCGTGGTTTTGAGATAGAATTTTGTTCTGCTGCTCAGGCTGGCTTGCAGTGGTGTGATCTCAGCTCACTGCAACCTCTGCCTCCTGGACTCAAGCCATCTTCCCTCTTCAGCCTCCTGCGTAGCTGGGACTAAAGATGCATGCCACCATACCTGGCTACCTTCTGTATTTTTTTGTAGAGACAGGGTTTCGCCATGTTGCCCAGGCTGGTCTCAAACTCCTGAGCGCAAGCCGTCTGCCCATCTTGGCCTCCCAAAGTGCTGGGATTACAGGCATGAGCCACCGCACCTAGTCACGTTATGCTTTCTTAAAGACAGTCTGGAATTAAGGCATTTCTATTATTTTAGAGTCAGTAACACATTTAAGTACAATTTCAATTGTTCAGATCATTACATTCTTGTATTTAATGGTGAGAGGTATTAGTTCACTTTTCAATTTTGTCATATTGCAAACTTCAAGGAAAATTAAAGTTATATAAGTCTCCAGAGATATTATCCAGAGATAATTTGGATAACGCAGTTGGTTTTGGAAAAACGCAGTTGGTAAGAGTTTTTTCCCCTTGCCTTACACTCAAGGTAGAGAAATAGTTTTCCACCACTGAAAAAAAAATTGCACAAAAGGTTGTCTGGTTCCCAAAACAACTGCTTCTTCTAAAAGTTCTCAATGATTTTCATAGTATAAATGCTAAATTAGCTCAACAGAAGTACAACATAAGTTTGAAGGAAACCAGAAACCACCATAAATAGCCACTTTCAAAAGATGAGAGTACCTGGGCACCAGTGGCTCACACCTGTAATCTCAACACTTTGGGAGGCCAAGACAGGCGGATCACTTGAGGTCAGCAGTTTGAGACTGCCTGGCCAACATGGTGAAACACCCTCTCTACCAAAAATACAAAAATTAGCCAGGCATGGTGGTGTGCATCTGTAACCACAACTACTCAAGAGGCTAAGGCAGAAGAAGCGTTTGAGCCCAGGAGGCAGAGGTTGCAGGGAGCTGAGATCGTGCCACTGTACTCCAGGGTGACAGAGTGATACTCTACTACAAAAAAAAAAGAATGTGATATAGTCTCTGCCACTTAGAAATTCAAAGCCTGCTGAGGACTATTATATCATCATTCCTACCACTCTCATTACATTTTCTAGGGATTTCATTTATTCATCAAAGAGAAAGATGAAAGTAACTTATTTTGGTTTTTCCACCTAATATTATTGTTAAAGTTTTACTTTTCAGTGTTAGCACTGCTTTTAGAAAAATTAATGGAGAGCACGAGTGAGACAACTGACTAAGCAACTAGGCTTAGCCCTAGACAACATTTATTCAGAATTGTCCACTGGCTTGTGGCAAGCAACATTTTGGTATAAAACTAAATATGATGTCAACTTGTATTGTCTAGTTCTATTGGTGCAAGACTGATCTGGGAGCTCAGAAATCTATTAGGGTGGGGGTGTCCAATCTTCGGGTTTTCCTGGGCAACACTGGAAGAATTGTCTTGGGCCACACATAAAATACACTAACACTAATGATAATTGATAAGCTTAAAAGCAAAACTGCAAAAATATCTCATGTTTAAGAAACTTTATGAATTTGTGTTGGATCGCATTCAAACCCATCCTTGGCCACATGTGGGCTTCCGATTGGACAAGCTTATGTTAGAGTCGCATCTCCAATCTTGGCGAGCTGTATAATTATGGATAAATAATCTCACCTGTCCAAGCCTCAAATCCTTATCTATACAATGATGAGGCTAACCTAGATAATCTCTAAGATTCATTTCAAATATAATTTTATCTTCATCATTCCTACCACTCCATTACATTTTCGAGGGATCTCATTTATTCATCAATTATTAAACATCTACTGTGTCTCCGCCACAGTGATCTCACTGAGCTTACATTTTGATTGTCCCATAGGCATATTAGAAAATTAGTTAACACATAAGCTTAAAGTTAATAATGGGATTAAAAAATGGTTAAGTGGCTTGTTTATTTGGCTTAGAACTCACAGAATGATGCATTTATGGATCAGTACGGAACTCTCCACATTTGACACTGCTCAGAATTTAAGAATGCTATTAAAACACTGTTACGAATCAGAATTTAATAGGCCTACAACTGACATGATACTCTGATTAAAAGCAACTGCCAACATATATGGCCCCTATTTCTGGCCCGTAAAAGACAAAAAGGTATGATAAAGTCAGCTTTCATGGGGAGAGAATCTCAGTCCGATCTCTAACACGAATACATGTCTGAATAACAGTCTGTGCTGACCCTTCCTGTCAACTTTTAATCCTTCTAACTGATGAAAAGCATGAGACATGTGTTTATTTTAAGTACATGCTAGTGGCTGGCTTTCTTATTTTCACCTAGCTTTGTACAATTGTACAGACCTCATTAAATTCTTAATACAAACACTCACACGATGTCCCCCACCACTACCTCCCCGCACTCAACTCCAAGCAGGGAGTGAGGCTAAAAGGATAACTCAGTTGCTCATAAGGAACACACAAAAATTAAACCCTAGAAGGAAGTTAGAAAAAAGAACAAATAATAACACAAGGCAAACTATGGTATTACAGCAGTCAAAACTTCAGGGTCTTAATATGGTGCTCACTCCCTGTTACGATAAAAGTAAATAAAACTGAGAGTTCCTATAATAGGAGAACAGGAAAGAAAGAAGGACGCGGGAGATAACATTTACTCAGCACTTAGCAGGTGCCAGGCACTATGCAGGTAGTTTTCACTTACTCTTCTCAAGAACCACACACATGAAAATATCCCTCAATAGGTGATCATCTACAGTAAGAGTTAACCACTTCCCTTCATAAAATGATTCCAACAGCCTAGGATTGTATTCAAATGTAAAGGTAGTGTGGATGTAAATAATCATTCTGCCTAGAATCTTGTATTTGGCACTGAAAGAGGTCTTGGGTCACCTAGGCAACCCATCCATCTTACGGATTTAACTTAGGCCAGACAAGAAAAGGGGCTGGACTAAGGTCATCCTTGTTTACAAGCAGAGTTGAGATCAGACCAATAATCAACACATCGATATGCCCCTAAATTTAACAGTTCAGTGAAATTTAGCAACTACTAAGTTACTGACCACCTATTAGTACTTTATTAAAACAATCCTAATAATCCGACTATACAAATAGCACAGAATCTCGAAAGAATGTGTTAATTTCTATATATTTTTAAAACCAACTGATAAGCAGTAACCTGCGTTTAAACATATGTCTATTTCCCTGACTGCTCTCCACATAAGGATCCCAGATGCAAAGCAGTGTTGGGGGAACGGGGAGGGGGTGATCGGTCGCTGAGGTAAAAGATCGCCTCCTGTAAAGCCCCAGGTCGATGATCCTGGCCCTGGACTCCCCGTCCCCTCTGCGATTTGTAACCCCTGAGCCGGGCGGGAGGACGGAGGATGAGTGTGCAGTAAAGAGGCTCCCGCGCCCTCGGCTCGCCGATTGCCCTCGCGACGCCGGGCCGGTTCCGAACGCGGACCAGACCGTTAAGGGGCTGCCAGGGCCGCTACGCCCCGCGCGGGCCGCCCCTCCCCCACCGCGGCCTGAGGCGAGCGGCGCTGCCGGCCGGGCCCCCGCGGCTCCCCTAGCGAACAATACAGGGGGTCCCCCGCGAGGCCGAACGCCAAGGCCCCGCACCGCGGGCCTCGCAGGCAGCGTCGAGCCGCAAGGCCGCGAGAGACCACCCCGCGGGAGAGCGAGTGAGGACGCGGTTATTCAGGGGGTTCAGAGGCCGCCGTGGCCTGACCGTACCTGGCTCCAGGTGATGAACTCGTTAGTGTGGGTTTCCTCCACAAGCGTCCACAGCTTGCTGAGGAAAGCCGGCACGTTCGAACTCTGCTTCATTGTTAACGCGGCGCAGGGATTCCAAATTCTGCACCCGAACGCGGTGGTAGCGGCGGCAGCAGCTCAGGCAGCAGCTCCCCGAAAACGCCCACAACGCAGGCGCAGCAGATCTTGGTCCCCGCCCCCCAACCCCGCCAGGCGCGCGGCGAGGCGGAGAGGCCGGGCGGCCGCACGTGACGGACAAGTCCCCGCGCTCCGCCTGTGCGCGCAGTGGTTCCGCGCCGGTCCCGTCCCTGGCCAATCCCAGGGGCCGACCACACGACGGAGAAAAGCGATTGGCTGCTGCTGACATGAAGGGGGTGGGAGCAGACGGGGGTGGGAGCAGAAGGGGGCGCTGCCGCCTCATTTGCCTTTTATACAGAAGCTTTGATGGTAGCGGATCTTCGGCTTGGGAGACCGTGTTTGGACGTTTCACGTGGAAACAGCTTATGGTTTCTGGGCTGTGGCTGGAAGGTACAAAAAGCCCTTCGGGGCCTTTGAGTCATAAGTTTGGCAGGCAAAGTGTGGTTTGCACCAGTTTAGAGAAGATCCATTCGCAGAAGGAAAAAACCAGCTCTCAAGCATGATGTGCTAGGCCCCGAATTGAAATTGTCTTGAAAATAACGAACCTTGTTCTTACATTATCATTGGGAGAAAAAGCCCTCTTTAAAATATGTTTATCAAAAACAGCAGTTTAAATAACTCATTCTCTATTACTTAAAACTGTAAACCAGGAAATGCAATTGATGTATCATGTGCTATTTTTAATGCAGTCATCAAGTGCATACTCTACACCCAGAATGAAAAGAAATAGACTGTTTATACTATTTTAGTTAATTAAAATAGTTGTTCCTGCGTATACTTTACAGATACATTCTTTTTTGCCTGATAGATTGGTATAGTGAAAAAAAATAATGGAGAAGGAGTCAGTAGATCTGAATTTAGATAAGCCTCTTGAACATTTTTCTGTATATTAAAATACACTGGTACTGTCACTTAGAGCAATTCCTTAGCCACCAGTGCCAGCGTTTCCCATTTCTTGATTGGGAATAAGATCTATCTTTTTACCCATTGAGAGTGGCTTTAATGCTATAATGGCTGTGCAAATGCTTTGAAAATATGAAGTCTACAAAATTCGACTTTTTTTTTTTTTACAGAAGTCAGCATGTGATGGCAAAAACTTACAAACAAGTCAGAGCTAACACATTATACAAAAATTCAACATAGGATTGGTTTACTTCTTGGGTAAATGTAAAATAGTACTTTAAATATATATATATATATATATAGTATCTTCCAATGAGCAAATATTTATTGAATGCTGCCTTTGTGTTCAGCACTGGGATGTTGGCTGAAGCAAAATCAGATATGTGGAGGCATACATGTGATAGAGGAACTAGTATTTGATAAGCCCTTATATATGCCAAGGGCTTTACATATATTATTGAATCCTCACAACAATCCAATGAATTCGGTTTTATTATCCCATTTTCCCAGTGAAGATACTGAGACTCAAAAGTTGATTAATTTCCCCAGTCACAGCAAGTAAATGGGAGAGAGTATTTACACCCAAGCTTTATTGAGCTCAAAAGTATGTGCCCTTTCCATTGTACAATGATGACACTGTTTCAAAGCTCAAGATGCTTATATTCAAACTCGAGAAACAACATGACCACAGTGATCAGCACTCGTTAATATATACAAAAAGAGCTAAATGTTTGGTATAAAATAAGTACTAGGTGAGTTTAAAAAGACAGACTAGTAGGTTAAGGTGATAAGGAAAGATTTCATGGAGGATAGGGACCTTAAGTTGGATCTTGAGGTACAAATATAAATGAATAGCTAAAAGGAAAACACCAGAATAAGCAAAAACCAGGAAGCTAATGATCGCGTCTGTCTATGGAGGGCAGCAGCTCAGAGGTAAGACTGGCAGTGTCTGAGGAGGAAATGTGGCCTACTTTCATGGCATTACATTATCTTCTTCTAAAAACGTAAGGTGTGGTTAGATAGAAGTGGAAACTTGTCTCTGGACATTCAAAGGCTGGGCATTCATAGGGCTGGGCTTAGTGGGGTGCCATACTTGGTTTACTACTCTGCTCTCATCCTCTTGAAATTCTCAATTTTTGAACAAGGGACTCTGCATTTTCATTTTGCAATGGACCTTGCAAATTATGTAGCTGATTCTGTTTCCAGTGTATGGCATCTTATAGACCGTAAGTTTGAAACAAGTGACTCTTAAACCTAAGCATGTGTCTGAATCACTTGGAGAGGGGAGCCTTCCAGTAAGCAGATGAGCACTATCACTTCTTAGGTAGTATTTGTAATACTTATAAGGGCAGCGACAAGGATAAGTTATTAACCAAGTAAGAAAACCTTGGTACCAGGAAATTAGATGATGTATCCAAAATCATCTAGCTAAGGTTGGAATTGAAACCAGGTCTTTCGTAGTCTGAAACATGCTTTTTAAATTTGCACCAATGTGCCTAAAACTTTAGCGCAGAATCATCTGTATGGCTTCTTAAAAAACAAATTGCTGCTTCTGCTTCTATGGCACTCAGTAAGTCTGGGATACAGGTTAAGAATTTTTATTTTTAACAAGTCCCAGATGAGGTAGATGCTACCGGCCCTGGGACCACATTTTGAGAACTGCTGTTATGGAGGAAAAATTAGTAAACTGACCTTCCCTTACTACTAACATGTACTGATTAATTGTTATGCTTCACTTCTTTTTTTGTTATTGTTTGTTTGTTTTAATAGAGTCTTACTCTGTCGTCCAGGCTGGAGTGCAGTGGTGTGATCTTGGCTCACTGCAAAATCTGCCTCCCGGGTTCAAGCGATTTTCCTGCCTCAGCCTCCTGAGTAGCTGGGATTACAGGGCTGCACCGTGAAACCTCACTAATTTTTGTATTCTTAGAAGAGATGGGGTTTCACCGCGTTGGCCAGGATGGTCTTGAACTCCTGAGCTCAAGTGATCCGCCACCTTGGCCTCCCAAAGTGATAAGATTATAGGTGTGAGCCACTGCACCTGGCCACGCTTCATCTCTTAATAAAATCCAGATGTTCTAGGAATAACTTAAATTACTATGTTTTGTTTTTCTATGAACTTAGTCATTAATATTTATTATAATTAATACATTTTCTGAAAAACTAAGTATTGAATGAAGACATTTTTGGGGGAAAATAAAATTATAACTTGTTGGCTTGTTTGCACTTATTTATAAAACTGAGAGGGGAAGAAAACAAAATCAAGCTTTATCTCACAATTATTTGCCACCTATAATATCCCTAAAATATCAGAAGTAACAGATTTGAGCCAGTGGCAGCAATTTTGACCTGTTCGTAACACAGGAAGATAAAAATGTCACTTTCTTAAAGAAGTTGCCTCCTATTAACTCCAATTTGAAAAGCTGTATTATTTTCATGGTTTATTTGCAGCCTACAATGTAAGACTTAGATTTAGAATAACATTCAAGAATATGAATGACCCAGACCTTTGTCTAGGAACTAGAAAAGCGTATTATGGAGCAATTTGATGCTTCAGATCATCAGGCGATGCCATAAATTCTATCCAATCAATTTTGCAAAACTAATTGGAATCAACAGTACAGCCAGTATTAGCTTTTAAAGATTTTTTTCAAGGATAGGATGATTAAATCCAAAGGTGAACTGCATAGAGGTTTCCACCTATATTGCTATCTGGACAAAGTGTTGATTTTCTTCAATTTTGGAATGACTTAGGGGACATCAGGCAAATCACCTAACATTTTCCAGTCCTTGTTCCTTATATATAAGATGTGAGTGACAAATATCTGCTATACTCACTTCACAGGGTGGTTTTGAAGATCCAAGAAGTTGTCTCTTCCTCCAGTCCACTTTCACAATCTTTATGGATCTCTTTCTAAAACACAAATCTGAAAAGGTCACTTCCAGACTTAAAACTATTCAGTGACTTCCCATAATTTCCGGAATAAATTCAAACCCCTGAAGGGGCATAAAAGGCCTTCTCTGATCTGATGTCACCTACCATTTCAGTTATTGTCTACCATTGTTTACAACACCCTTCCCTTAGCCACACCTAAATGATTGTGGTTACCTTGCTGGTCATATTCTTTTATACCTCTATATATTTCCATAGGCTGTTGTCTGTGCCCGCAGAGCCCTTCTTCTTCACCGTTTTTCTCTAAATTCTTCTTCAGCCTTCCAGGTCAAGTACAATCCTGTATAAATCTAAGTTCTTGGGTGAAATCTTCCTTGGTAACATTTATTATAGCACTTACTACATCATATTATAATTATTTATTTACATGTATTTTTCATTCTAGACTATGAAACTGCTTCAGCATAAATACCATGTCATATGTACATTCATTTATTTACAATGGCATTCACAGTGCATGATACATGTTAAAATATCAATAAATATTTGTTGAATTAATAAATGAATACATGAACAGGTAAGTGCTAACCATCCGTTTATTCTTGCATGACCTCCAAATCTGGGTTAATTTTTCCTCCCACGTTCTCCTATAACTTCTGGAACTTGACTTTCACAGTTTTTACTACACTATTGCTGCTCATTTACTTCTCAGCAACCCTTACTAGACTAGCAGATTGTGCTTGCATTGTTCACTCTTGTATCCTGAGCACTCAACACAGTGCTAATAATAACATAGGAGCCGCTTGATAAATATTTGTTGAATGAATAATTTTAGCTTTTGAAATCCTTTGGATAAAATGTGCCCTACCTAATAATAAAGAAACCCCTTACAATTTATTCTCAGTCAGTAGAAACCTTTTTGTTTACAAGAGAAGAAAATGAAGAGAAGAGCTTAAGGATAGCTCAACTGAGAAGCACGCGAATGAGGAGCTGTTAGTAACTGAACAAATATTAGAATCCTGGAAATGCCAGATGTTAACAGAATGCTATAGAGGCCCAGGTTTGAGGCGACTTATGTCTTCAAAACAAATGACAGTGGCAAAATGCTTAAGGACTCTTGAATAGGCTTTTGAGTAAGTGAAGAGTTAGAAGACTGTGAAAGTTAATTTTTAAATTTTTTCAAGAAGCTTCCTTTTTCTAAGGCTACAACCTGGGTGCAAAAGACACTGGCCAGAGGAGATTTTTATGTAGGAAATGTGTTAGTACTGCTTGTACCAGACTTGGGCTGGAACTGCTCTACGTTGAAACTCCAATCTATGCCAGATTTGCTAGAATCCAATCAGTCATCCAACTAGGGTGACAAACTAGTTCAGGTTTGCACAATGCATTTCCAGCTTTAATACTGAAAGTCCTATGTCCCAGGAAATCCCTCAGCCCCAAGCAAACCAGATTGTTTGGTCACCCTAACTCCACCTCCTCCAGTTATAGGTGCTGGACAGAAAGCAGAGGCTCTTTAAGCAAAGCAAAATATTGTATAGCGACAATGTGGATAAGGGATCTGGAAACCTTAACGCAGCTTTGGTCTTTCTGGAAGCAGTGTGGAGGCTCACGTTCACAGGCACTCCGACAGCTGATACACAGAAGGAATTGATGTACCCCCGCAACTCAAGGTCCCCGTGAAGGCTCAGACACACGCAGAGAGATGTTGATAAGAAAGAAAATTCAAGGCTAAAAAAACATCAAGGACTGGAAACATTAGAAAAATGGAGTGGGTTAGAGAAATGGCCTGCGATGTAAGTCTTCCATTATTTCCAGCAGAATAAAACCATGTTAGGATTTAAGTTTCTACTTCACTGGTACTTGTCTTGTTCCAAGAGGAGATAGTGTCCAAGACACATGGAAAGTGTTAGGAGTTCATGTTTCTGGAAAATGTGGTTTAAGTGATCATTTTATTCCAATCATTTGATAACTAAGACCTTTGAGCTTCTCAATGATGACATGAGCTGAATTATAGGAATTGGATACAGAAATATACTCATACCTTGAATATTAAACTGGAGAACTTGGGTTCAGTGAGGAGCTAGTCACTGTCAGTTGTGTGTCGTGATCTGAGAGGTGTGCACGAAGAATTGGCAATGACTGGGACATTTCGGACCTCTTTAGAGTTTAGTCATCTATGAGCAGCATCCAGGTACCAGCCATAAAGAGAGATGACTTTTCTATTCTTTGCTCACAGTGTGGTGCAGTACAGTAGAGATGAAACAAAGGCTCAAGCTGCTGCTTTCTTGAGAAGGCATCCTAGGATAGAATTGAATGAATTCTGATCTTTCAGAGAAAAGTCTGCCGTTGTCTGAATCAAGTAGTTGCTAGGACGTATTAAAGATTTGCGGCCGGGCGCGGTGGCTCACGCCTGTAGTCATAACACTTTGGGGAGGCCAAGGCGGGCGGATCACAAGGTCAGGAGATCAAGACCGTCCTGGCTAACACGGTGAAACCCCGTCTCTACTAAAAATACAAAAAATTAGCCAGGCATAGTGGCAAACGCCTGTACTCTCAGCTACTCGGGAGGCTGAGGCAGGAGAATTGCTTGAACCCAGGAGGCGGAGTTTGCAGTGAGCTGATATTGCACCACTACACTCCAGCCTGGGCGACAAAGCAAGACTCTGTCTCAAAAAAAAGAAAAAAAAAAAGATTTGCTGATTAATGGCAGAACTCTTGATTTATAAAGCCCTTTATATATGGTAATTGTTGTATTTGCTATAATTTACTTTAAAATACTACAATTTAAACAGGAGTATATAGTGTGATAGTTAATTGTAATCTGCACCCCAGGGACAGTGAACTTAACAGTTGAAAAACCCTAATTAGGAAGGCAGTCTCCAGGGATGGTTAGTTAGCATATGAAAGACCAATCTAATGCTTTTCCTATGAAGATTTTATCTTAATGTTTTTTTTTTTAATCAATACCAAAAGTGTTGTTAACTAGAATAATGGATATGGAAATGATTTCTTTCTTGGTAAAATTAGTGAAGTTCAGGATATGTGTATTGACTAAAAATAGTGTATTGTCTTTTCCCATTTTTGACTAACCTGAGAATGGCATTATCTTGAACTGGTAGCCTATTCTCTTCTCAAGGTGCCCTCACATTAGGATCCTCATAGGTCCATTGTTCAGGGGATTTAGGTGGCCTGAAGCAAAAGTAAAAATAGAGGCTTACATGCTATATTGCAGAAGTTTTAAAGATTACAAATCAAGCTAACAAACAGTTAAATAAAATATGTTCCAGTCTCCTAGCTTGACAAATGTATCTTCATAATAATAAAATTAAAAGATATGTGTCAAATAATAGTTTTCAGCCGAGCATGGTGCTGCATGCCTGTAGTTCCAGCTACCCAGGAGGCTAAGGCAGGGTTGCTTGAGCCCAGGAGTTTAAGGCTGCAATGAGCTGTGACTGCACCACTACACTGCAGGCTGGGTAACCGAGTGAGACCCTGTCTCAAAAAACAAACAAACAAACAAACTCTCTCTCTCTCTCCATATATGTGTGTGTGTGTGTGTGTGTGTAGTTTTCATAAGACATTAGGTTGGCAAAATATTTTTAAATTAACTTTGATCCAAGAAGATCAAATATAATTATTGTTTGCTGTTCTGTTGACGGAGGAATGATGTTTTAGATGATTAATAAAATAGAGATATATAATTTGTAGATCATTGTATATTTATTCCATAAAATTATTTTTTCTTGCCTATATTTCAGTTAGATTGTCACCATCAAGGTTGTCACATAATCTATGTTCTGTTGGATCAAAGTATTTGAAAATGTAGTTGTACTCAACGTCCAGCTGTATTTAACAACCAAATTTGAATATATTTTATAAAACGTTTCAAATACATGTTAAAAATAGGAAAATTAAAGTTTTTGTGCATTTTGTTTAAAAATATTTAGAAATGTCATAAAATTAAAAATTAAATTATAATTAATAAAATTCTAATTTAAAAGCAAAATCATTTATATAAATTTGACATTTTGAGCTCAATATTTTGAAACTATAATCAGATTGCATTAAGCATTTCAAAAAATAAGCTCTTTTCTCACTCTGAAGCAGCTGGCATGGGCATAAAGTAGTACAACCTGCAAACCTTGTGTCTCAAGGGCATAGGAGAAGAGTTTTCCTGGAGTTCTTAGTTGCTAGAACGATGTTTAGAGTTACACTACGCCAGCATGGAGTGCTGGATTCCAAATGATGGAAGAGATCATTTGTTCCTTAATAAATTAATTTTTTGTGTGTGTATTATTAAATGATGTTCAGGGCCCTTTAAGGTGCTGGGCTCCGGAAAGAAATTCCTCCTCTAGATTATAAAGGCAATACTGCTACTTAGAGTAGATTTTTTCACCTCACTTTCTTGAAAGTTACCTGAATCCCACTATTAGAATACTGCAACATATTCTACGCAATGTACTTCATCAGGTTTATACAGCAGGGTGAATAACTTTCTGTGCCTTCTTGCTAATACATCTTTGTATGTGTGGCAGAATTTCTGCTTCTTTATGATGATTATTTTAATGTTTTTAAAATATAAACTTCTTTCTGGTGGTAAGGTTGTGTTCAACTCAACTTCACCTAGCTCTAACTCTTTGAAGCTACCAAAATAGTCATTGTAGATAATCAAATTGGCTTAGATTAGTTCTCAGAAGTGTAAATCCGGCAAAATTTCCTAAATTGATGCAACAAAATAGATCCCTACATTGAACTATGAGTTCAGTTCGCTGGGAAGCTAATTTTCAGCACTAGGGGTCATAGGTTTTATTGGATATGACTTTGTAGGCATTAGTGACTAAAGATATATTTCAGACGTACTGAAAAGCGCTATGGTCAATAAAGACCTCCAAGTATCACTCTGTAGAGAACTCCCATTGCCTCCATGAAGGGATTATATCATTTATTTTCTTGATTTATTTGAACAACGTAATATTCTCTCTAGTTTGCATTCATACAGAGTAACTCATTGGACAAGCTGGTGTCATCCTTCCAAATTTTCTCTATTTACAGTAGGTTATATATGTATTTATATGTGTAGAGAGAGTTTATTGGCATTATTTTTATATAAAACATTTTCCCAATTTTTAAAATTTACTTTTAATTGCAGTACAATATACATAATATAAAATTTACCATCTTAACAATTTTTAAGTGTAGTTTAATAGTGTTAAGTACATTCACATTCTTGTGCAATCAATCTCTAGAATGCCTTTCATCTTACAAATCTGAAACTCCATACCCATTAAATAACATTTATGCTTTTCCTCCTCCCCTCAGCCCCTGGCAACCACCATTTTACTTTCTGTGGTTATAAATTTGACTACTCTATTACCTCATATATTTGGGATCATACAGTGTTTGTCTTTTTGTGACTGGTTTATTTCACTTAGCACAATGTCTTCAAGGTTCATCCATATTGTAAACATGGGTCATCATTTTCTGTCTTTTTTAAAACTAAATAATATTCATTTGTATGCATATACCACATTTTGTTTATTTGTTCATCAGCGGACTCAAGTTATTTCTGCCTTTTGACGATAGTGAATAATGCTGCTATCAACACTGGTATATATAAACAATTTTATGCATTTTGCTTTTCTCACTTGATAACACATGGTAGAAATTCTTCCATGTCAATTAGCATAGCTATAATTTATTCCTTTTAATGGTTCCATGGTATTCTGTGGTTTGTATGCAGCACAATAGATTCAGCCATTCTGCTACTGATGGGCGTCTGCTTTGTTTCAAGGTTTTTTATTTTTTTCCACTCCGAGATGTTGCAAAAATATTCCTTAAACAGAAATCATTAAGCATTGGTGGTTTTATTTCTCTGGAGTAGTAAATTCAGACTTTCATGTATAATTTGCATGATAGATCTATACTTTAGATTACTGCACCAAGATATAAAAAGAGCATGCTGCTGTTTAAAAAGCCCCACGTTTGAGCTAACAGAATGCCATTGTATATGTATCCAACACTATGACACTCCTAGCAACAAGAAATGTCAACACCATGCTTCTATGGCAATAGCAAATGTTTAAGCAAGACAGAGAGAAAAATCTAATATTTAGTGCTCAGGAGTGATTTCACCTTTGGATAGAAATAAAAGGAGACACCTTTTTTTTTCTTTGTTATTTTCATAACACAATGCAAAGCCAGGCAACTACATTTTATTACATGTGATTTTCAGGGAGCATGGGTGGCTGAAGATACATTCTGTATTGCTTTTGGAGCAATTTGGTTCTGGTTTACTTTCCACTGAATTAATTTATAATTGTCTGTAACTATCTCTTCTAGTCCTAGCCAGCTGTGAAAAATGAAGGGAGTAAACAAAAGGAGCTAGTGTTCTGGTGTTCAGAGGTATTTATTGAAACTGAGACCCAGAGAGGTTTGATTACATTCTAATAGGTTCACAATCAGTATGAAATATGTATATGTGTGTGTGTGTGCGCGCGCACGTGTGCGTGTTTTGATTCAGACTTTTACCCTTGGAAATCTATGTCTCTATCATTTTATGATTTATCCTATGATGACCCTAGAAGAATCCAAACCAAATCTGATATCCCAAGTCTTCAATTTGATGTTCCCAGAGTGAGTGCTTGACATCCCCTGTTCAAAGTGGCAGGCTTCCAATTTGACTCTTTTTAGCCTGTAACTGGGCGGCACTCCAGTTCCCATACAGAGGCAGAGCTCTGCCGCCAATACCCACCTACTTGGCTGGGCTGCTCCCTTAGCCCTTATTCGGGATCTTCCACAGGCTGGCTAAGACCTATAGTAACCAGTTAACAAGACTCTCTTCTAATAAGAATTAGAATGTGTAATAAAGTTCTGCTTTTTTATGATGACTATTTTAATGTTTTTAAAATATAAAAATCTGCAACAAACAAATGAACATAATTGAACAAAAACATGTTCTGGTTCTCCTGCTTTGGTGCTTAGTGAGGTCATTGTGTGCTCTGATCCTGAGTCTTGTTTCCAACAGAGAGATCATTTGGGTCTTGATGCTATGTGTTATGGGCTGAATTGTGTCCCCTCAAGCTTTATTTGTTGGTATTTGAATCCCCCAGTACCTCAGAATGTGACTGTTTTTTTGACATGGGGCCTTTAAGGATATAATTCATGTAAAATGAGTCCATGCAGGTAGACCTGATCTAGTATTACTGGTGTCCTTATAAGAAGGGGAGATTCAAATGCAGACAATACACAGACCTACAGACTGCGGGGTAACTATATGAGAACACAGGGAGAAGGAATCCATTGGCAAGCCAAGAAGAAAAGTCTGCCAAAGAAACTAGATCTGCCAACACTTTGATCTTGGACTTCTAGCCTCCAGAACAGTGAGAAAATAATTTTCCATTGTTTTAGCAACTGAGACTGCTAATGTACTCTCTATAGGAGGACTTTCAACTATACCAAAAACTTAGGACAACCAAAATGTCCAACTACTCTGGATATTAAAGCAACTTTAATAAAAACCTTTTACTAACCTTGTTGATTTATAGTGACTGGATAAACTCATGAACACATTTTAATGGCCATTAATATTTTTTATTTTTGTAACCAAAAAAGTTTATTATGAGATATTAAGGTATTATTTTAAGCCTGGGTGAAATGAGAATTATTTCTCCATATTAAAATTAAGATAATCATTGTAAAATTTGTCACTAAGTATAGGAAGCTTAACGAATATGCAATACTGGATACCTAAGAATAAAAAATTGACCATTTATATTTTAAGTGTTATCAAATGACATTTTCCCTTGGCTAGCTTAATGCTTTTAAATTATCCTTGAACAAGTAGTTGGATGGCTTTATACATTTATTTACGAATTTTTTTAAAGATTTTATCATATAGAGTACTTAATTATCTAGGGATACAACTTCCAGAAAACGGAAGATTCAGTTTTGTTTTGTTCAGAATCTTACCAAGTGTTATTCACATCACCAATACGTGCTATTGATTTTCAACTGCACATGTCACTCCTCTGCTCAAAACTTTGCAAAGCTCTCCATCTCTATCTCTCTACTCCGATTAAAGTCAAAGTCCTTTCAATGCCTACAGTCATCTATGTGATTTGTCTTCACCCAACCCCGGCTCCTGGTAAAACCTCTGCACCTGGGTTGTGGGGATTGGGGGAAGACTGATCACATATTTCTTCTCTTAATGCTCTTATTTCTTTACAGATGTGTTGGAGTCCTTGTTCTTCAAACATGTTGGGAGCACTTTGTCTTAGGGTCTTTGCACTAACAGCTTCCTCTGCCTGGAGTGCTCTTTCCTCTAGATATTCTCCTCCTGGCTTCTAAGATTTTGCTTAAATGTCATATTTTCTATGACACCTGTCCTGACTAGCCTATTTAAAATTGTAACCTTCTTGATTACTCTCCCCTATACACCCCCAATTTCTTTTTATTTTTTTCCACAAGGCCAGGGATCTTCATTTTTTTTCCATGGATGTATTCCAAGTAGTGTGCCTGGCACATTATGAGTGTTCATTAAATATTTATTGAAAAAATGAATAAATGAATAAATAAGAGGAGAGCATCTTTATGCAATGCTATCAGCTAAGTTAATAACCACAGCTGAGTAAAGGACTTGGCATAAAGACAAGCTTTATTTAATGATGCATTAACTCTACCACAAGTTAGCAAAGAAATGGCCCTTTCCTGGGGGTTCAAGAAAAGGTGTAGGCTGATTCTTAAAAACATGAAATCAAAATAAAAGTACTTTATTGCTATTAGGAAACTTGATTCTCTCCATAATAAATATTTGTCCAAGATTTTCAATACTAACTGTAAAAAAGTATTTGTTTCACTATTGGAAAATTTTAATATTAATGTATTTTGGGAATTCAAAATACATTTGCAAAATTTCAACCTTTTAAATCAATCAAGTTTTGACATTTGACAACTCCTGCTGTGTTTAGCTAATTCTGGAAATACACATTTTGATTTTTCTTATTCTCACTTTATGTCTCTATGATTGTGCTAATTATATAAAATGTCTATTTAGTCCCCAAATGGAAATTATTTCTCCAATTTACTTATATCAATGGAAGGTATCACAGAAGAAAGAGCACATATTAGAAGTTTGGCATACATAGCTTTGCCATTATTATTATTATTATTATTATTATTATTATTATTATTATTATTGAGACAAGATCTCCCTTTTTCACTCTGGTTGGAGTGCAGTGACGTGATCATACCTCACAGTAGCCTCAACTCCTGGATTTAAGTGATCTTGCACCCTCAGCCTCCTGAAGAGCTAGGACTATAGGTGTGTACCACTATGCCCAGCTAATTTTTGTATTTATGTAGAGATGGGGTCTCGCTATGTTGCCAGAGTGTTGAACTCCTGGGGCCAAGCAATCTTCTGGTCTTAACCTCCCGAAGCACTGGGATTACAGGCGTGAATCACCGTGCCTGGCAAGCTTTGTCATTATTAATGACAGTGTGACTGTGAACCTCTCTGAGCCTCATTCATTTACAAAGCCTCACATTTAAATAATGAACTTATTATGGACAAATAGACACATAATAGTAGGTGTCTAATAGATGTTCCCTGATACTGTTGAATAACTCTGAAATACTGAAATACTCTTTATTTGAGCAGTTCTTCTTCGATGTCTTTTGAGGTTATTTATAATTTTTATTTTCCATTAATGAATGTACAGGCTTACATTGCATACTATTTACTCCTACACTTCTAAGATACAAAATATAGTGATGAGTTTAGCTAATTTTTTTGCGTGTCTATTAGGTGTCCTCAGTCATATTAGTTACACTGACAATTGTGCAATACTTGTGGTCCCTGCCAAGAGGAATTTATGATCTAACGAAAACACGAAATGAAAATACACAAAATAAATAGCAAATAATTAAGTATTAACCAGATAACACTGACTAGGTGTACAGCAAAGTTAAAGATCAGAGGGGGTTGAAGAGATTAGAAAATCTTCATGGCATGAATGTGGAGTATTTGAATTGGCCCCAATTAACACTCAGCATAACAACAACATAAGAATCGGCTTTACACTCCTATACATTGCAAGAACAGTTATAATTACTTTACATTTATTAACTCATTTAGTTCTCAACAACCCCCCAGGAATTAGGCACTATCTTAATCCCATTTAAAAGAAAGAAAGAAACCAAGAAAAGGTACTGATTAGTCATTGTGATTTTCAATCTTTCCCACCAAGTCTACAGAAGGATTGAAAAGGTTTACCAATAGGCAGTGTCTGTTATGAATACTGCATAGAAACCATTCTTACTATAGGACACATAAAGTACAAACTTTCCAGCTGTTCTTCCGCATCTACCCCTTACTTCAATACAGGTAAGCTATTCCTTCTTTCTGCCTCAGTGTTATTAGGCATCTTGCTCTCCTCACTTACATTTATGAATATCTTATGCGTCCCTCAAGAGCCTTCACAGTTTCTATGTTAGTGCCCTGTCCAGGAGAAAAATATTGCATTTTTCTTATGATATTGATATTAAACTGATATTAAACTGCCTGGTAGTTATTTTGTGTGTTTTTTAGTATTTATTTTTTAAGACGAAGTCTCACTCTGTCTCCTAAGCTGGAGTGTAGTGGCATGATCTTGGCTCACCGCAACCTCCGCCTCCTGGGTTCAAGCGAATCTCCTGCCTCAGTCTCCTGAGTAGCTGGGACTACAGGTGCGTGCCCCCATGCCTGTCTAAGTTTTGTATTTTTAGTAGAGATGGGGTTTCACCATGTTGGCCCGACTGGTCCCGAACTCCCGACCTCGTGATTTGCCCTCCTCGGCCTCCCAACACGCTGAGATTACAGGTGTGAGCCACCACCTTACGTGTGAGCCTGGCCTTGTGTTTATTTCTTTTGAGCAACAGAGGAAAGGAATTATGTTCTTTTCATTTTCATCTTCCCCATTCATTCCTTATTGCTACTTCCCAACCATGATGCCTGGTATGTCTTATATACTGTAGGCATTCGTTGAGTATTTATGAAATAAGTAAATGAATGAATACCGCCAAGATATTGTTCCCACTTTGCAAAAGTGGAGAAGAGGTAGCTTTCTCAATAAATGTGAAAAGAAAAGGAGAAAAGGACATTATTATTGATATTTTTGACACAGGGTCTCACTCTGTTGCCCAGGCTGGAGTGCAGTGGCACAATCATAGTTCACGGCAGTCGTGGACTCCTGGTTCAAGCATTCCTCCCTCCTCAGTGTCTCAAGTAGCTGGGACCACAGTCATGTGCCACCACATTCGGCTAATTTTTGTATTTTTTATAGAGACAGCGGTCTTGCTATGTAGCCTAGGTTTGTCTTGAACTCGTGAGCTCAAGTGATCCTCCTGCCTTGGCCTCCCAAACTATTGGAATTAGAGGCATGAGCCACCATGCCTGATGAAAAAGAAATTTTTTAAAGTTAATAACTTAAATTATAAAAGAAGAAAAACCCATGGATGGAAAAAAAAAGATGAATGAGAAAAAGAGGGAAAATTATTAAAAATAAAAATAAATTGAATGGCAATAATAAATGGGTTCAAATAAAATGTGACTGGAACAAATGGTAAAATAGAAATAGCCAAGAACAAATAGGAAACTCCTGGAAAAAAGGAGTTGTGGAAATGAAAGAAAAACGACAAGCAAATGAAATGTAAGAGAAAGGCAACATGGAAGAAAGGAAGTTAAAAAACATGGAACAGTGCAGAAGAGAGTAGCAAATAGAAATGAAAAGAATGCTCTGTGTCAAACGGTTTGTAACTGGGTCACCCTAAACAAATTCTTTTTAGTAAAAATAATAAGAGCGTTTTGTTCTGGCTTACTCTTCTACCCTCTTTGCACGGATTGGTATTACTCATAACAGGAATCTGGAGATGCTGAAATATTTGAAAATTTCATTTCCAAGATATTTTAAAGATAAATGCATTAAAAAATCTTTTTGAGTCGTCTATGACAAACCCACAGCCAACATCATACTGAATGGGCAAAAGTTGGAAGCATTACCCTTGAAAACTGTCACAATGGTACCCTGTCTCACCACTCCTATTCACCATATTATTGGAAGTCCTGGTCAGAGCAATCAGGAAAGAGAAATAAATAAAGGGCATACAAATAGGAAGAGAAGAAGTCAAACTATCTCTCTTTACAGGTGACATAAATCTATATCTAGAAAACCTCATAGTCTCAGCCCAATAGCTCCTTAAGCTGATAAACAATTTCAGCAAAGTCTCAGGATACAAAATCAACATACAAAAATCACTTACATTCCTATACACCAAAAATAGTCAAGCCAAAAGCCAAATCAGAAGGCAATCCAATTCACAATTGACACAAAAATAAAATACCTGTGAATACAGCTAACCAGGGGGGTGAAAGACCTCTACAATAAAAATTACAAAACACTGCTCAAAGACATCAGAGATGACACAAACAATTGGAAAAATATTCCATGCTCATGGATAGTAAGAATCAATATAATTAAAATGGCCATACTGCCCAAAGCAATTTATAGATTCATTGCTATTCCTATCAAACTACAATATCATTTTTCACAGAACGAGAAAAAATATTTTAAAATTCATAAACAAGCAATAATAGCCAATGCAATCCTAAGCAAAAAGAACAAATCTGGAGGCATCACACCACAGAGCCTCAAACTGTACCACAGGACTACAGTAATCAAAACAGCATGGTATTTGTACAAAAACATACACATAGACCAATGGAACAGAGTAGAGAGCTCAGAAATAAGGTCACATACATCTACAATCAACTGATCTTCAACAAAGCTGACAAAAACAATCAATGAGGAAAGGACTCCCCTATTCAATAAATGGTGCTGGGATAACTGGCTGGTCATATGCAGAAGATTGAAACTGGACCCCTTTCTCACACCATATACAAAATCCACTCAAGATGGGTTATAGACTTACATGTAAAACACCAAACTATAAAAAACTCTGGAAAGTAACCTAGGCAATACCAACCTGGACGTAGGAATGAGCAAATATCTTATGACAAAGAAACCAAAAGCAATTGCATAAAAAGCCAGAATTGACAAATGGGATCTAATTAAACTAAAGAGCTTCTGCACAGCAAAAGAAACTATCAACAGAATAAACAGACAACCTACAGAATGGGAGAAAATATTTGCAAACTATGCATCTGACAAAGGTCTAATATATAGCATCTATAAGGCACTTAAACAAATTTACAAGACACAAACAAACCCATTAAAAAGTGGGCCAAGGACATGAACGAACACTTTTCAAAAGAAATTGTGGCCAACAAGCATATGAATAAAAGCTCAATATCACTGATTATTAGAGAAATGCAATTCAAAACCACATTGATCATCTCACACCAGTCATAATGATACAAAGTCAAAAAATAACAGATACTGGCAAAGTTGCAGAGAAAAAGGAACGCTTATAAATTGTTGGTGAGAATGTAAATTAGTTCAACCATCGTAGAAAACAGTGTGGTGATTCCTCGAAGACCTAAAAACGGAACTACCATTAGACCTAGCAATCCCATTACTGGATATTTACTTAAAGGAGTATAAACTGTTCTATCATAAAGACGCATGCATGTGTATGTTCATTGCTGCTCTATTCACAATAGCAAAGACGTGGAATCAACCTAGGAGCCCATCAATGGTAGACCGGATAAAGAAAATGCGCTACACCACATGCGAAACATGAATGAAGCTGAAGGCCATTATTCTTACCAAACTAATGCAGGAATAGAAAACCAAATATTGCATGTTCTCGCCTACAAATGGGAGCTAAATGATGAAAACACTCGGACACATAGAGGAGAACAGACACTGGGGGCTACTGGAGGGTGGAGAGTGGGAGGAGAGAGAGGATCAGGAGAAATTAATAATGGGTGCAAGGCTTAATACGTGGGTAATGAAATAATCTGTACAACAAACCCCTCTTTGGCATGAGTTTACCTATATAACAAACCTGCACATGTACTCCTGGACTTGTTAAATTAAAATTTTTTCCTAATCACATTGGCCCCCAAAATAATATTTGTCAAGAATGGATTCTATTAAAGATAGTTTTATGTGTTTATAATTCTTTTAAGAATAAGTAAATATCCTAATTATTTCAATCAGTATACTTTGCACAGCCTCTCGGTGCCGAGTTTTGCACGTGAACGCCGCTAAATGCAAGCCTGCTGTGAAATACTGGTCTTACAGATTCACCGGCTGGCCTGCGCCTTCAGCTCCCTCTGCTGTTCACTCTCTGTTACTACTGCATGCAGAAAAAGATCACCTGTAAGAGAAATCTGCTAAAGAAACCTGAATCCCATTTTCGGTGGCCCCAAAATGGTGACAAATATGATTAATTTCTTAAGTTTCACCCTCCCAGCAGTAGAATTGTTCATTCTCAGCAAAACTACATCACTGAATGTACTTCAGAGAGTTGTATTCCCTAGGATCAGATTTTCCCCCTTAGTTAATATCCATTTTATTTTAATTAATGATAAAATATGAATTTACAGCTAGTGCTTCTCTTGGTAAGTATAATTTAAAGAATTATCTGGATGATGTCAAATGCACATGATTCCTCTGAGTTCTTTCAATGATTCATTAAGACAGTGGAATTTTGGAATATGTGGAATATGTGGGTCACTTTTTTTTGGAGTTATTTTCTTATATTTAAAAAGTGTGGTCATCTCTGAGATTTCACAGAACAGGTCAAGCATTATATTTGTAATATTTAGTAAGTTTAATTTATTTACAATAATGATTTTGCTATAGAGATCAATAAACTAATTTCTAAAATCCTATTTCCATGGCCAGCAATCCACTGAGTATTAAATACCCCAACAGGGATCAGCCAAGACTGTAAGGCAGGCCACTAACATACAAAAGCTTAGGCAGAGCAACCAGTATAGATGGAGAGAAGAACATGAAAGAGAAAAAGGGACAAGGGAAGAAAAAAAGAAAGAGAAGGAGAAAAAGAAAGGAACATAGCAAAGAGAAGTAGAAACTGGAAGATCACAGAACAATGGGAATTTGGCTTAGAAGTGTTCACATTTGATACTTTAATCCTATTTGACTTCAGATAGATTTTTATTAATTTCATAGACTTTAGATAGACTTTTATTAGTTTCATAGCAGAGCTTAAAAGTGTATTGTATAGGCTGGGTGTGGTGGCTCACACCCATAATCCCAGAACTTTGGGAGACCAAGGTGGGCAGATTGCTTGAGCCCTGGAGTTTGAGAACAGCCTGGGCAACATGGCAAGACTCTGTCTCTAACAACAGCAATAACAACAAAAATTGTATAAATTTAAATTTGGCAAATATAGGCTTTTGAAATGACTGTTAAAGTTATTTTAAATAAACAATTTTTTTTGTTATCAAAACATTAAGAAATAAAAGAATAATAAGAAAAGTATTTCTTATTAAAAGAAATAAAAGATAATAAGAAAGGTGAATAATGAAAATTAGAAGGTCTATGGTTCCCTTCAGTATCTTCACCAGTATCACTCACCAATATATTTACTTATTTGTATGCGGCACTCACAATGTACCAGGCACTGTTGTAAGTGATTACATATATTGACTCATTTAATCATCACAAGCACCACAAGGTATGTACTATTATTATTCTCGTTTTAAAGATGAAGAAACTGAGGCATACTGGGGTTAACGAACTTGGCAGTTACACAGCTTGTACACTGTTAAGATATTTCCAAAATGTGCTTATATATCTCTTCCAAGATTTATCAATTTTAGATATTGTTTATTGACTTCTTACTGTGATAGAGGAGGACTTAGCTCATTTTTACCAAGCTTTCTTACATTCCCCTGCCTTCTAGTGTATTTCAATTAAAAATTTTATCTTCTATCTATTGCTTTAGTTCCTGCAATTTTAAGATTTATACAACCTTGATTCCTTGTTTCTCCAAATATAGAGAGTATCTTTTGTTTCCACTCTGCACAACATGGAGAGGAGCCCAACTCAACCCTTCAGTTCCCCAACTTTCCCTTCCACCTGTTATCTTTTGTCACTGTACTTTCACTTTTAATGAGCTTCATGCCACTGACATTGTACTCTATAACCACAGTGCTTTCACAGTTTGTCCATGAATTGATTCTAAAATATGAAATTCAGTAGACAGTGTGAATGTCTGATGTAGTCTATCTTCTGTTCCTTTATAAAAATATGTTTTTATCTCCACAGTGAAAAATTTAAATATATTTTCTATATTTATTGTTTTGAGGTTTTATAATGATATGGCTCAGCATATGTCTTTCTTTTATTAGTTGAGCCAGACACACCATGGGCTCTTTCAATCTGTAGACTTTCACTGAATAAGTACTTATCTCTGCTTTCTCTTATGTTGCATATCTTGGAGTAATCATCTTTGTCTCATTTTCTCTTCTATTTTCTATTGCTTATCCTTTAGTTCTATATTCTGGTAGATTTTTTAGTATTCATGTTTTAATTTCCATTAACACATTTGCTTTCCTATTTTTACTTTTTATTATTATTATTTACTTTTATTGTTATTTAGTATCTTGTTCTTGTTTTTTGTTTATTTGTTTTATAGATGCAATAGATGAAATAGCTTCTGGAATATCTTTCAGGATGCAATAATAAATCTTTTTTTTTTTTTAAGAGTCATTTTGTTGATGACTTACCTCTGATTTTTCTGTAGTCATTTTTGCTTATTTTGGCTTTTCTCATCCATGTTGCAGGTTTTTTTCTTGGTGGTTCTTGCTTGTCCATTTGACTTATGAAAGAGGTAATAGAAAAGCCAAGTGAGTTTCCATCAGGTACAGTTATTGTACTGGCAAGCTTTGTTTTAAGGTATGTGGGTAGGGCACCAAACATTATCATTGTGGGTGGGGCACTAAACATTATAATTTGAGACTCCTAAATGTCTGAGTTTCCATTCCCATGCAAACTGCCCTGGTTCTTCCAAAGTATATTCAGTTTTATATAGAGAAGAGTGGCACCTTCCTTCTTTCCTTCCTTCCTTCCTTCCTTCCTTCCTTCCTTCCTTCCTTCCTTCCTT
>NC_045438.1:155386-179595 GCF_002776525.5 Piliocolobus tephrosceles
CTTCCTTCCTTCCTTCCTTCCTTCCTTCCTTCCTTCCTTCCTTCCTTTTTCCTTCCTTTCTGTCCCACATATGTGAGCACTTTCTCTCTGTCACTTTCACCTGGGGTTAGTATGGGGCTAAATATAAGGCAGTTGGGCCTTCTGAGAAAGTAGAGATTGAAGGAGGGAGGTGGCTGTGGGGGGAAGTAACATGTCTTATCCGAAATCTTTTGAATTATCTCTGTTTTTAAGTCATGTCTCACTTCAACTCTCCACCGTAGTGGCAGTTCAAACTCCTCAGTCCTCTGGTTTCTAATGGACAGATTAGCTTTCCTCTTCTTCCCTTTCTGTGTATGTCCTGTACAGCATCTTCCTTTGCCTTACTTTATTAGTTACAAGTTCATCACCTACTTTCAGTCTTCTGAAAATTTGTTGACATCATTTGTTGAGTGTCCCACTTTCTGTTCTATTTCTCATCGTTGGTTTACACCATTCTTGTGTTTACTTATAATATTGTTTTCACTGGGTCTTGGGGAAGAGAAGAGATAAAGTGACAAACTTCAGTAGCCTTTCTTTTATCTTGATTCTCTTTTTGCAAAGAAACCAAAGTGAGCATTCTCATTCATGTATTTGTTTCTTCCTTCAAGAAATACTTAAGTTCTTACTAACTCTATGCTGTGCACTGAGAATGTAATGATGAGCAAAACCGGAGTTTTCTGTGTTCATGGGGATTCCCCAGGGGGTGGATAACTGAAAGTGCCTGACTTAGTCTCAGGGGGTGGGTTCCCCAAGAAAGCAAATTTGAATTGACATCTAAAGTATAACTGAAAATAAGATAATTAGATGAAAATGGGGCAAGAGGAAGAACATTTAAAGAAAAGGTATAACATTTACCAAATTCTAGTCTTAGAAAAGAGAATGGTATTTAGAGAAATTGAGAGAATTCCAGTGGCTACAGCATGGAGGACAAAGGGAAAAGAAATGTGACATGAGACCAGTGAAGCACGCATTGGCCATATAGGGGAGCCTTCGTAACTGGAGTTGAGCCTGGGATCTTGGCCTCTAGGTGCAATGGGAAGCCTCTAAAAGCTTATAGAAGGTTTCCAGGCAAAAGCAGTGCAAAGAGAACAGGCTAGCTGCTGTGTGGTGAACTGAGTGTGGGCAATATAATACAAGGTGATGATTGGAGGTTGTGACCGTTGCCCAGGTCAGAGTGTTCTCAGTTTAAACTGGATAGAAGGAATAAAGATAGACAGGGTGAACAGATTTGAGAGTTACTTAGAGTTAAATTAGTGGTTTGGACGATGGCTTAGATATGGAAAAACAGGAAGAGGGAGTTTCTCAAGGATGACTTTCAAGTTTTATGGCGCCATAGACCGAACAAAGGGGTGCGGCAAGAGAAGCAAACTGTGGAGGAAGGAACACAATAGCTCTGAATGTTTTGAGTTGAAATATCTTTGAAACATACAAGTAGAGATGCTGAGTTACTTTTAAATATACAGAGGTGATAATATGTCCTATATATTAATTTGGAGTCATTGTCATATAACTATTAACTGAGACTTTATTTTTGAATGGGATTAATTAGGAAGAGAGAGAGGGTATATATTAAGAAGAGATGAGGACGTAGAGTTTTTGTCCTGGTTAGGTTCTTTCGATATAGCATAGTAAGACAATACGGGACCTCTGCTCATTTAAAAAATTTCTGTTTAAAAGTAATTGTAACAATTATTGTTAGGAAATTGTTTGAATATCAACTATAAAGACAGAGTTGCATATTACACATATTTGCTAATAGAAGATAGTGCAAGCATTGATTTAACTCATTTTGCTCTATGGATTCTAGGAAGCTTAGAAAGATATTTGGAAAAAGTGTTTGATGATGAAGTTCAATTCTTTTCTTGTCTCTTTTTTGGTAGTCGAACACTTAGGTCTGAAAGTTTTTCTAATCTACATTTTTATTTCCTTTTCAGTAAAACAGAGCTTTTAAAAAATATATATATTGAAAATAAAAGAGGGGTTTTTCTTTGTTGTTTAAACTATGGATAACACAAGTGGTATACTTAATTTTAAATAAATAACCTTCAGTTTAATGTTAGAAGAAAATCTAGCTGTAGGCCCTCTAATTTACCAAGGGAAATTAAAGTTTAAATTATATTCAAGCAACAGTTTTAAGTAATTGCAACTCTAAATATTCATGGTAGATTCCAACGATATCTAACTTCAGCTATATAAGATGGGTATTCATATTCCAGCAAGACTACATGACAGTCATCTTAGGTAGATGAAATAGTTTTTAGTTTATAACTCTCATGATGAGATTGTTCAATTTGTCTCCACAACCAATGTGTTTCTGCTCAGTATCAATTTAACATCTTTCCTCTAGATGGTGCACAAGGCACAATTATGTTGGAAAATCAACAGAAAGTTCTGAAAGACTTCCTACATTTTATTTGGAATCTGAATAAAACCTAATCTTCTTCTATCTACTGTAATCTAATAATTGAGATGATGTGTCATATCTTTGAGATACTCAGATTTATACAATAATTGCTTAGAATATAGTAAAATGCAGGTAGAATACTTTAGAATATAGTAAAATGCAGGTATAATTTTGATGTTATTATAAAATTAATTCTTAGCCCTCAATGAATAAAGTTTTAATATATCTCAGATCTATTTCTTTCAGTTTTTTCAAGTGAATGATAAATATCCAAGTATCAAGATCAATTATACAGCTACCAGTGTAGAATGGAAGATATATCTACATTTAAGTACTTCCGAAGAACTCCTAAAGATGTATATTGCTGCTGTGTCTTCACATACATTGAACAATGCTTATGTTTGCCCAAACATCAATGAAAGACACAGGAAGTCTGAATGCAGTGGCATATACAGTTTGGAATCTCTTCCCTGTACTGCAAGTACTTTTGAGGATGTTTGTTGTGTAGGAAAGAAGCTGCCACAAGAGGACAGAGCATTATTTTGCAGAAAATTATACAACAGTGGATTAATGAGCACTGGACTAGTATATCTGGGCAGAATCACTTTTGGAGTGTTAATATGAGAATTTTAGTAATTTCTAAAACTTATCTTGCTTTTCTGAAAGAAGTAGCTATGTTCAAATATCCCCCAAATCTTCACTCATTAATTCTGCATTAATTCTTTAAGGTTGCATTACTTTTTCGTCTGACTGACTGACTGACTCAGAAGTTTAAGACTATGGTACTGAATTAAGGTCTGTGTTTTTCAAATGAGCATTTTCTTTATTCTTTTCTTTCTAATGGCAGATAAAGTAATGCAGATAATTTGTGAATAACCCATCTTTTTGCAAATATAAGGCATTAGTATTATCATGGTAAACACTTCTTGAAAAATCTATAATTCCAGAGTCTAATATTTTAAGAAAGACTTTCTAAGTCTCAAATACATAGTGTTAGACAATAAATAAAATACCTCTGTTGTTCTGAGTTCTGTTGAAATTTCATGCAGGAAAAAAAGTTTTAAAATAGGCATTGAAGGAATGGGATGAGCAAAGGCTTAGAGGAGGCAGTTCCTTCTTTCTCTTGCAATTTCTTCCTTTTCATTATCCTCCTAATTAATTTTAGATTACAACAAAAATACAGCAATACCAAAAAAGTTAAGCAATATAGAATTGTATTAATGTAAAAAATAAAATTCCACTCTCTTTTTCCCCAGTTCTATCACATTCTCTAGAGGTAAGCATTATTAACAGTTAGGTGTGTATATTCTTGATATTTTATTTTAATTTTTTTGAGACAGAGTCTCGCTCTGTTGCCCAGGCTGGAGTGCAATGGCAATATCTCAGCTCACTGCAAACTTCTCCTCCCGAGCTCAAGTGATTCTTGTGCCTTAGCCTCCCAAGTAGCTGGGACTGCAGGTGCGCACCACCATGCCTGGCTGATTTTTGTATTTTTAGTAGAAAAGGAGTTTCAGCATTTTGGCCAGGCTGGTCTTGAACTCCTGACCTTAGGTGATCTGCCCACCTTGGCCTCCCAAAGTGCTGAGATTACAGGTATGAACCAACATGTGGTCTCTTTCTTGATATTTTAGTCAATAAATATTTACATATTTTACATAAATGAGATACAACCATTTATCTACTCTTCAACTTGTTCTTTTTATTGTTGGCTGTTTACACTAGATTTGTTAAGAGTTTATAAGATTATGCCAACATATTTTAGCAATCCTAAAACGTTCATATAGCCTTTAGACTCCTGTTAAAGTATTAACAATATTCAGCTTTCTATTTTGGTAAGAATGTCACAATCTTTACCTTCATTTTGAAATAATTATTTGTTCATAAGAAATAATTATATACTTATAGGAAGCGGTAAAGATATGTATGGGGAATCCCGTGTACTGCACCCTTTACCTAAAATTCCCTAATGCTAACATCTATAACATAATATCAAAACCAGGAAATTAACATTGATGCAACCCATAGTTTATTCAGCTTTCACCAGTCACATACACATTCATTTGTGTGTAAATGTATGTGTGTCCAATTCAATACAATTTTTCAGTATTTTTATTTTTGTTATTGATATGTAATAATTGTAAATATGTATTTTGTTATTGATATGTAATAATTGCACACATCACATGGGGTACATGTCATAATCTGATACAGACATACAATGTAAAATGATCAAATCAGGGTATTTAGGATATCCATTACCTTAAACATTTATTATTTCATTGTGTTGAGAACATTTTAAATCTTTCTTTTAGCCATTTTGAATACACAATAAATTATTAACTATTGTCACATTATTGTGCTATCAAACCCTATAATTTATCCCTTAGCATCTTTGCATATCTACTCAATTAAAAAATGTATTTTATTGTTTTAATTAATGTATCTTTAGTTATGAATGATGGTGAGCCAACTTATATATATTATTGTTTTTTCATATTTCACTTAAGAGAAAGTAATGTAAGCATATATTCAGGGAAAAATGAGTAAAGGAGTTTGTCTGGATTTGAGACTATGACTAGGGAGTTAGTAGAGTATTATATTACAGATGTAGGGACCAGACCATGACCAAAGGATGTGGACGTTCGTCTAAAGTCAATCAGAATCCATTAAGTGGTTTGTGTAAAGGTAATATGTACTGTGTGAAATTTATTGTAATTGGGAATCTAGAAACTGAAATCCACTTAAAATGCTTTTGTGATGTTTTAAGGTCTAAAATCATCATTTAGACCTTTAGAGGATTTAGGTTAATTGTAGTGGTAGTCATGCAATGAAAAGATTCATGGGAGAAATAGTCTCAAAGAAAAAAAAGCAGGAGATGCTGACTTAACAGATTATGCAAAGGAGAGTGGATTCCAAATTGACATAGTGGCCTGTGCAGGGGAATGACATGTCTTATAGAAGCAAGAAAAATTGGAAAAATGGATTTGGAGACTAAGGGCTGGGTGGAGTTATATGAATCTGTCTTAGACATTATAAATCAGAATGAGCAGATCTTACTTGAATGCTGAGAATGTGCTGGTGCATGTCTGTGCTTTTCTATGCAGTGATACTCTAAGTGCTTTAAGATTCCCGATCTTTTCCACTAGAAAAAGTTTTAAAAATTTGGGATTTTTTGGGGGTTAATAGAAATAAATGGTCAAGATATTTCTGTCATGGACTAAACAAAGTGTGAGAATAGTAAGGGTTCCCAAGTTAGGCAAAGCTGGGTTCCAGTTCTGGCTTCCTTCTTCCTAGCTTTGTGACCTTGGATAATGTGTAATCACTGAGCCTTAATTCCCTCCTCCCTACCACAGAAATAATAACAGCAATTATCAAATAACTGGTGCAAAAAATAAAATAGCCTATGTCATGGTGCTCAAGTGTAGCTCCTTGCATTAGTAAACGTTTAATATTTTAATCATTATTTTTATTGTAATTATGATTGGATACAATTATATAAATATTTTCAACCCTTCCTTCTCGCTTTCCGTGAAGAGGATTCTGGCTGTGCTCACTTAGCCTTATTCCTTCCATCCCCTTCTAAAGGGTTCTGACAATTCCAGAAAGGATTTTAGGTTGTATATGATGTCAGATAAGGAGAACAGGTCTAGAAATGTAAAAGATAGAGTCAGTGGACTGATCCTTAGGGAAAAAAGTTATGGATGTTAAAGATGACATCCCCCAGAAAGTCACAGTCTGTAGGGAAAGTTCTGGAGCATAAACTGCAGAGGGAAATGAAGAGAGAGGAAGAACAAAGAGGAAGAAGAGGCAGCAAAAATAATTGATCTCTGGATTGAGAAATTGGGGGTTCGAGGACTCACAGTTTCTGGAGAACTTCGGGATTCTAGAGAATTGAGAAGAAAGGGATTTTGCTATATTTTGGTGAACTATACATTTGGATCTCCTTTGATGAATGTGAGTAGAAGATTTGGGTCATAAAGCTTATATTCTACTGTGTGTTGTGTACTACTGTTGCTGCTGTTGGTGCTGTCAGACAGGGGACCATGAGGTAACTGGCAAAAAGTCTCCTCCATGCCCTTTTAACCGTGCATTGTTGACTCATAACACAGTGCCTGGCACATAGTATTTACTAAGAAAATATTTGTCAAACTGAAAGCATAGTGATAGCAGGCTGAGCTCTGCTTTCTTTGTTCCCTGATTTCTCTTAACAGCAAAACCATTATTTTTCAGATTCCTCCGTCAGTCCCCAAAATAAAATGTTTGGTGTTATCCATGAAGTTTCCTTCCTTATATCCAGATGGTATCAATCTATCACCAAATCTCATCCATACGAATTCAGAAAACTCTTCTTCACTCCCCCTATCATTACTCTGGTCCAGAGGTCACACTCAAATGCCTACTTGTGTTAGGCAGGTAACAGCTGTCTGGTGTGACAAAACAGGGTGTGGTTGTGCTTTAAGAACTGGAAATATTTGGGATTTGGAGAGGAACAATGCATAACATCTCTCCAAATCCTTTCTCTTAATTCTGTTTCAATTGAGATAGACAAGGAAGTCTAGCTGAGGAGAATTTAAATGTTTGCTTTGTTATTGCTAGAGCTATTGGGACACCTGTCTACAAGTGTGTGGCAAAGATACTGAATCCCATAAATACCGAATATTACTGCCCATAAACAGGCAGATTTTCTCATCCACAGGCCTGTCTGGACTATGGCAGGTCTCCTCCCAGGGGGCAGAGTTGTAAAATTACGTTTGTGTTAAAGATAGACAATAATATGTAACCTCTGCAGGCAGATTGGTTCCCAAAAAGGAGGAGGGAAGGGAAAAGATCTCAGCTCTCCTTGTCCAGTTCCTTGTCCAAAATTTGTCAATCTAATAATATACTCGGTTTCCTCCTGCCTCTGTGCTGTGGTCTGAATGTTTACATTCCCCAAAATGTATATGTGGAAATCCCCACCCCCAAGATGATGGTATTGGGATGTAGGGCATTGGGAGGTAATTACATTATGGGAGCAGAGCCTTCATGAATGAGATGAGTGTTTTTATAAAAGAGGCCCCAGAGAGACCCCCTGCCTTTCTACTATGTGAAGGTAAAGCGAGAAGACAGCTGTCTATGAAGACGCCGGCCCTCACCAGACACTGAATCTGCCAGGTGCCTTGGTCTTGGACTTCTCAGCCTCCAAAACAATGATAAACACATTTTAGTTGTTTAAAGGGTAGCTAGTTTGTAGTATTTTGTTTTAGCAGCCTGAAAGGACCAAGGTGCTCTGCCATCATCTTAGATTGTTATAGGTCTTGTTGTTTTTGTTGCTTTTCACTCATCAAGTTTAACCAATAAGCCTATGCTCACTCAGGACTATGGCTTTTCCTCTTGGAGGAGAAGGTGGACTTCTTGAGACAGCTTCCCCCTTCATGAGGTCACTCTCCTGTACCAATTATTGATCCTTCTGGGATCATTAATTGTCAGTGTAGATTTAGCACCCAGAAGGCTCTGATATAGGTCAGAACTGTTTGCTAATTAAGTGAGCATTTCACAACTAGGGCTGACCATAATGTCCAAAATTGCTTGTTAGAATTTTGCAATAAGAGAATGAAACATTATGATATTTTGGTAATAAACTTTCATCAGCACAGAGATGTTCCAAATTTGAGTGTAACTGCCTTCTAATTGTACAATTTCCAGGGAGATTCCATGGATTTCAAGTCCCAAATCAAATTATATTGCTTAAGTAAAATGAAAATAAAAAGGACTTCAAGTCTTTCCCAATTTCTCATCCTGGCCTGGGTAGAATTAGGTTTTCTTTAGCATCCGTAGGCAGATTTTTTCATATAAATATGTGGGTTTCTTTCAGTTGCATCTGTTACATTTTTTATACCCTCGTTTTTTTTGAAAAAGTGTCCAACACATTAATAGAAGAAAAAAATTATCCAAGCACCAATTCCACATCCGTTCAGTTTGGAAAATGGGTCAATTCCCATTTCCTGGACCACTGATCTCAAACAGAAGTGTGTATCTAGGACCATGCACTTAGTGTTGCTGAAGTCTCAACAGTATTTAAGAGAAGAAAGTTAGATGGAGACATTTTTCTTAGTTCAAACTTGCTGTGACTCCTGCCTATGATTTCAGTTCTTTCAAATCCATGAACAGTGAATCTGAAAGCCTGAGATCTCTGCTAGCAAGAGTCCATTTTGTCACTACCCCATGATTAGAATTGGGGAGGGAAACCTATGCATGCACTCTCTATATATATTTTTGTAGCTCAGAAATTATGATGGTGGTGGTTTTGGCTTATGAGTATCATTTCAGGTGCTTTTATTTTCCTTCTGCATACTTAAACTCTTTTAATTTATATTTCTCCCTTGAGTCATGTGCCTCAGGCGCCCCAAAGTTTAATAGCTATGAAATCCACTTAATGTTACAGTGTTTCAATATTTTGTGAGCAAGCATTTTCCACCCTGAACCTGTTCATTTTTTTCAGTATTAATTGCTTAAGCCCAGAAACTTGCTACTAGAAAAAAATTTTCTTAGTATCTGAGAATCACCCTTAATAGCTTTCTGAAATGAAGGTTCTTTTGATTATTCTGAAATCTGTACGCTTTAGGGGCCTGCTCTTTAAAACTTTGTGCTCAGTTTTTAAATGTTTCAACTCTTGAGTAACATTATTTTCTCCCATCTATTTTTCTGCAGTTGTAGGAGGTTTGTCTCTAGTTTCATTTCTCTCTACCATTCCAGTATATACCTTCAGTGAAGCTCAGTTGAATTTTTAAGTTTAAATTACTGTGTAAGTTGTTTCCTTTTCTTCTACAGCACTGTTTGCTTGATCTAATTCAGTTTTTTCCCTTAGATTATTCTTTGTATTTCTACTTTATTCCTTTGGATTTTTTTGTAGACACTGATAGTGATATATTTTACAGTTGCCTATTTGCCAAATATACTAATTGTCAAAATTATACTCTTTGAGCTGGATAACCCCACCCAGGAGATATTCTCCCATTCGACCAGCATCTAACTCAGACTCCATCTGCTTTTGTCCTGCCTGGCTCCACTTTCATCTGCCCCATCTTTGCTTTGACATCCTGTCAGGTTCCAACCTGAGCTGAATCCAAAGGGAGTTGGTGGGCAGGTAGTTGAAAGAACACTTGGGGGGCCGTAGGCAGGTGGAGATGGCTTTATTACACACTGCCACTCTCACAGTGTCAGTGATACATTGATGCACCTCACAGACAATAGTGGCTCAGAGTCAGATGATGAGCTCACCCATAGCATGGTTTCATGGATTCCTAATATATAGTCATTGTGCATGATTATATAATGTACAAGATTGTGTGCCTGCACTGCAATCCTGCTGTGTCATGCTGCACCAGACATTTACCTCAGCCTACTCCTGACTGCTGCACAGCCATTTTTCTTACACTCCACCCGCTAAGCTGAGGGGGTCCTCTTAGTGGGGAAACGTGCCCATAGAGCGGCACCCTGGACCCACAGGCGACAGCAACAACACCGGGAGCAGCAACCTAGGACTAATATTTCTGCTATGCTGCCTCTGATTATCAGGGCCTAATGTAGGCCAGAGCCCAGGCACGCCCACCGTCTCTGTAGGGGTTGGTCAGTAAGGCTCTCAACTGCTTTAATCTCCTGTGACATCCCTTGTAAGGCTGCTGTTATGTGTTGTTGATTGTCTGGAATAAAGGTACAACATTGCACTCCTGTAAGGGCACAGGTCCCACTTTGGGCAGCTGCTACTATATATCTAAGGCCATCTGGTTTTGCAGCACCACCTTTCTGGTTTTATCAACCTCGTTGGTTAAGAGGAGGAGGATGACTCAGGTATAATTCAGGGCCCGAGCTGAGTGCTCTGCAAGGGCTGTAATCTGCGTTTTCACAGTGATGACACTTGCTCCAGGGATGGTCAAATCAAAAGGGGAGAGCCTCCACAGGGCCTGGTGTACTAGCAAAATCAGGAATATAGCACCTCCCGGTTGTGTGGGCATCTAGGCAATGTAGGAAGCTCAGTGGCAGGCACATAAGGCCACCCCTTGGCACAGCAGCCAGTCTAGTTCACTGGCAAATATTTGGCCAACCTGTGTCTCCACAGACCCATAAACTCCCAGGTGGCACAAAGTCCGCTGGGGCCCAGCCTTGATGAGGCCACTTATTCCACCACACCTTGTGCAGGCTATGGTGGGCAACCACTGCATGTGATGCTACTCCAGTGTTGCTCTATACATTGTGGTCCCTGTGGCAGAGGCACCACTTGTTTTCCCACTAACCAGCCCCATCCATCATAGACACATGCCAGGGGGCAGGCATGTCATGGGTTTTGTGGCACCCCCTATCCAAAGCTTGCCGTGTCACATTCCAGGCATTGCTGATGGGACCCTAAGTCTCTAGCCATGTCCAGTTGTCTATAGAAGCTGGGTGTATGTGCCAGGGCAAGCTGTCCACAGCTGTTGCTGGAAGGGTGGTGTAGATTTACTAACTGGAAATGTTAGTCACTTCAGCGTAGGTGTGAGCCCATTCCACAATACTGTTGGAGTATGCCAACCTATAGTCGAAATGACAAAGCAGTCACAGGTACTAACAGGGGTAAATCTCGCTCCTCAGGCAAAATATAGGCCAACTCTTCATCTCTGGAGAGAAGTGCAGCTGCCAGGGTCTTCTCTCCTGGATAATGGTACCATACCTTTTCAGTTCCCAATGGTTCCTTTGGTCCTGTATTCATGCTAAAGTTACTGGGGAGTTAATAATAGGCTACACAGACAGTACATATGTCCATTAGAGGAGGGTTCTTTTCTTGGTTTTTCCCTTATGAATGGTCAATTGTGGAGGCTATACTTCAAGTACCCAAGGAGTGACATGTAAATCATACTGTAGACCTTCCTCCCAGGGGCTACGGTGGCCAACCACTTGCAGTGGGGCACTTGGAGGGTCCATGGCCAAAGCCAGGTTTTTTGTTCTCTTACCTTTAGAGGTGTTGGGACAGGCGACAACAGATTACTGTACGTCCCCATACCTGGTTGGAGGAGGTCATTCTTGGTGTGTATCTGTAACTGAATGGAGGCAGCAGCCTGGTGTACCAGTACCTCCACTGGGGCTGGGTCACCTTTTCGTGGCCGCTCATTCAAGGTCTGGAGCACCAGGTCCAGACTTGAACTCCAGCCCTGCAAAGATGGGGGAGTAACATGCAAGTGTAACCCACTTTTCAAGAGTCCATTATATTGTTCAGTCATGCCAGCAAACTGTGGGTTATATGGAACATGAAATCCCCACTTTCTGTCCATCTGCTGTGCTCAGTGTTTTGTCTGCAGTCCAGTGAAATGTGTTCCTCTATCACTTTCAATGGCTAAGGGGTGACTATATAGAGCACACAAGTGTTACAGGGCCTGAATGGTATGTTGTTGGTCCACCACCCTACAAGGTAGGTTATCAACAGGCCAGTGGCCATGTCTATAGACATCAGCACATGTGTGTATCCCTGTGATTTTGGCGGTGGCCCAGTGTAATCCATCTGCCATCTGGTCAAGGGAATCTGCCCTATCGTCACTTGTTACATGACACTAGGCAGCTGCCTCCATCTGGGGTATGCCTGAGCGCATGCTGGGCACTTACCACAGGCCTCCCAAATATTCTGCCTGGGCAAGAACAGACCCCAGTGCTCTGTTGCATCAGTTTACCCCCCATGTGGCCTAATTTCCAGTGTAGCCATAGGGCCACATCTCACATAGGTGCTCATTCCAACTATCGGACTCTGGCCAAGGCATCTGCCTTGTCATTGCCAGGGGCAGCCAAAGGCACATGACTTGTCACATGATAGAGAGTCACACCCTTTTGTTGGCATATCTCCCATATGTCTTGCCACATAGCTTGGCCCCAAATGGGTTGGTGGCCAACCAACTAATTCTGTGACTTCCAGGTAGTTAACCACAATGTTAGGTCTTGATAAACTGCCAAACTATTGGTGCAGATTACCATAGGTGTCTCCTTGGTGATCACCATCTACACTGCCTTGAGTTCCGCCAATTGACTACTTTGTCCACACCCGGTGTCAAACCATATGGTATCAGTAATAGGCTGGACCGTGACGGGAGTCCAGGTAGCAGTGGCACTTTGGTAAACCATGCTTCATTAGGAATGGGGAGGCGCCCTTCCTTACATGGTGATGGCTCAGGGTCCAGGGGTGCCTCTGGCCGATCCATGGCCTTATCTTGCATGAGGAATACAGGTCCCAAGACTTCTCGTAATTCTGCTGCGAAGGGGCTGGTACTCACGATACTCTGCTGTTCTAAGTAGGCATCCCACTTTGCTAAGTGGATGTCTGAGCCATCCCAGTGTGGAGGGTTTCACCCACAAACATATCCACCCCACTATTGGGTAAGTCATCTGCACGATGGCTGTAGCCTTTCCTGTCAAACTCTCACAAGGATGAAGGGCAGCATATATAGCTGCTAACTGCTTCTCTGTCAATGAATACCAGAGCTTGTCTTCCTTCCAAATTTGGGAGCAAAAGCCTACTGGTGTTCTAAAGTGCTCCATGCGCTGCCATAGGCTCCAGCTAAAGCCATCTGTTGTCCCATGCACATCGAGTTCAAATGGGTGCCCCTGGTCAATCAGTTGCAGGGCCTGTGCTTGCCGAATAGCCTGCTTGGCTGCCAGAAAGGCTGTCTCATTGGGATGTCATCATCCCAATCCCAGGTAGCCCCCTTTTTGGTCAACCAGTACAACGGTTTTATCATTTGAGCTAAATGGTGCACGGATGTCCACCGATATCCTAGGAGGCCCACAAAGGTCTGCAGCTGCCTTATCTTGGTGGGCCAGGGATACACCTGAATTTTGTCTATGATGGCCTCTGGTATGGCTTTTGTCTTACCCAGCCAGATAACGCCTAAGAACGCGGCAGATAATCCAGGCCCTTGCACCTTGGATTCATTGATGGCCCAACTGAATGTTGCCAAAGGTTGTTGCAAAAGGGGTGCTGCCAATTCTAAATCTGCAACAGAATCAGAGGTTAACATGATATCATCAATATAATGGAATAGGTAGATTCCCTTTGGACATGTCTAGGCAGCTAAATCTGTGGCAATGAGACCATAACATATGTTGGGGCTATGCACGTAGCCCTGCGGCAACACTGTGAAAGTCCACCGTAGCCCTTCTTATGTGAAGCAAACTGTTCCCGGCTCTCTGGAGTAAGATCAATGGAAAAGAATGCATTAATCGAGTCCACTACATAGTATTACTGTCCCAATTCCATCATCAAGCGGTTCATCAAATCTGCGATAGACAGGATAGCTGCATGTAAAAGGGGTGTTACTTTATGTAGTTCTTGATAGTCCACTGTCATCCACCAAGTCCCGTCAGGCTTTCTGACTGGCCATTCTAGAGAATTGTAGGAGCTGTGGGTGCCATGCACTCTCTATGCCTCCTCCAACTTCTGAATAGTCTCAGTTATCTCCGTACACACCCCTGGCAAGCGGTATTGACGAGTGGAAGTAACCCGCTGGAGTTGTGGCAGAACCTGGGGCTGGTGATGTGTATGTCCCTGTAGTACCAGCTTTACCCCACATACTTGGAGTCTGAATTTTCTGGCCATAGTGTGTACGTCTAGACCGTGAAAAATGTCCACCCCCAGAATGTATTCCGGTATGAGAGACATGTATAGTGTGTATGTGGGGAGCCGAGCGGCTGATACTGAGGTGCAGAGATACAGGTTTCACTTTCACTGACTGGCCTCCGTAGTCATCTATGTATGCAGTCTTGTCCAAAAACTTATCCGCGTTCCCACAGATGAGGCTGCAGTCTGTGCCACTATCTACTGTATATTGGTGGGAGACCAGTGGATTGCCAATTCCACATGTGGCCTCTGGTTATCCAGTGTCCCCCCAAGCTGGGCATCTTGGCCAGTTCCCTAATCAAACACAAAAGACTCTACTCCTCTGGCTGTCTGCAAGAAATCCTTGAGCTGGAGCATCCAGGCAGGACTGGGTGGAGCAGCATTGTCCCGCCCTCTCTTGGGCATGTTCCGGAATTGCTGCTCTGGGGACAATTGCCTCCACAAAGTTAACAGCACTTCATGGGGTTGCCTATCAATTTTCTCCAGAACAACCCCAGCCAATATCAGATCAATCCACATCTGCAGGCGTGTCACCTACTGGGGCTCCTTTTTGTCCCCTTAGATGGCTCTCTGTGGGAGGGATACCTTCCCCTTCTTTATGGCACACACTCCCTGCTCCTGCCGCCGGCTTTCTGCTTCCCTGAGGGTTGCCATGGTAGTAGTCACCTCATGTATGTGACAAGGACAGCATGTGGAGTAAGGGCCGCGGCCAGAGAGCAGAGGACACTCAGGAGTACAGAGCCCAACACAAGGTACCTCATGTGGGAGGTAAAGCGTTCATCATAGGGCTCTCTCAGCATTTAAATCAAACATGGCCTGCCGCACACCCATCTCCTGAATTACCTGCACCAGCTTTGCATATGATTGCCATTGACTCCCAGTTTCTGGTATTTCTCCAGCATCCTTCCACACTGTCTGGATGGCTGCCGTCAGCCATTCAGTCAGGGTGTGGTCACCTTGCCCTTGTGCCAACCACCTGCTCACCTGCAACCGCTGACGGAGGGAGGGGTGAGTTGTGATATAAGCCAACTTTTCCATCTTGGCAGCAGAACGGGAAATACTCTCAGCTCCTTTCTCCCAGAGGCGGAGCACCCAGGGAGGTAGGGGCTTCCCTGGATGCTGCCGACAGTGTTTGCCTAACTCCCCCAACTTAGTCGGGGTGTAGGCACTACATGAAGTGTGCTCCACCACGGTAGGGGATCCCTGGGCCTGCCTTTGGGGCCCAATCGACTGTTCAAGCTCTATTTTCTGGTGGACCACGGGGCGGGCTCGCAGTGGGGGTTCCTTCCTCCTTGGTGTCAGACCCAGGGGAAGTCTGTGTCCGGGAAGGCGGGCTCAAGCCCACACTTACATCAGTCCCCAATTCTCGTTTCAAGCTGTGAATCCCAGCCTCCAGGTGCTCTGCTTGTGCCTGGAGGTCCCTTGCCTGTGCTGCGTCCTGCAGGGTCTGGGCCTGCACTTCCGGTAGTGCAGTCAAAAACGCCCATCTGACTCTGCCGGCAAAGGCATATGCTCCTTCTCGGTGCTGTGAGCCTCCAGGTGCTTCAGCGCTTTCTCCAGGCTTATGGGGGACCCGTCCACCACCACCCGTGTTTCCCCTGGGGCCCATTCTAGCAGCACGGCTGCCACCGGGTACCATAACCCATGGGAGGGCCACATAGCTGACCCGGGATCACTGGGGGCTGAGGACTCACTCACCTTGGTATCCTGAGCCAATTGTCAGGTTCCAGCCCCAGCTGGGGTTTGAGGGGAGTTGGCGGACAGGTGGGGGGAGCTGAAAGAACACTCAGGGGTCTGAAGGCAGGTGGGACATGGCTTTATTATGCACCACTGCTCTCATAGTGTCCGTGATACATTTATGCACTTTGCAGACGATAGTAGCTCGGAGCCAGGTGATGAGCCTGCCCATAACATGGTTACATAACTGTGATTATATAAAGCATGGGATTGTGCACCTGTGCTCCAATCCCACTGCGGCATGCTGCACCAGATGTTTACCTTGACCTACTGTTAATTGCCACACAGCCATTTTTCTTACACATCCTTAGAGTCAAATCCCATCCGTATTTATGGCATGTGCTTTCAAGGCACTGTGTCACACTGAAACTCAATTCATTCTTAAAGCACTTTATTATAATGATCTTTTCTCCCCTTAAATCTAGGCACATTTTTAATTTTCTTTAACAATTTAGTATTGTTGTCCCAACCTTAACAGGTGAGAGTAGTTCAAGTTGTTCTTCAACTACTTTTACGCTAAACTCTGTATTTTCAGCTTAAGAAGCTACCTCTTAATTCCCAGGATCTGGTCTCCTTGGGGGGAATCATTTCTTTCTCTTTTCTGAGATTGTACCTCTCTCTCTTTCTGATATCATTGGCCCCAAGGAGCTTTTTAGAAATCTCTCTCTCTCTGTTTTAATGACTTTTTTTTTTTAACAGAAGAGAGTTCTAGATGCATTCTTTCTATTCTCACTTTCAGAATCTCATTTTCTCCATTGTAGCTGTCTATCCTGTCTTCTATATTTCGGTTTTCTCCTGTGAAATGTTTCTCTTTCTCTAGCTTAGTCTCTTCCTTTATTTCTAATTTTTCCACTTGGAAAATGAGTTTGAGAAACAAACTTGCATCAGATTTTAGAGGACCCTGAATGTAAGATGGCCTTGTAGCTTACTTTAGTGAGGCTGCACATTAGAACTGCCCGTGGAGCTTTAAAAGAGCCAATGCTAAAGGCTCACGTCCAGAGGCTCTGAGTTGATATGGCTAAAACTTGGGTATCAGTGTTTTTAAATGTCTCTCTAGGTGATTCTAATTATGAAGAACTGTGATGGTTCTGAAATCTTATACTATTTGTTAGCTAAAATGTTAGGTTACCACAGTTTCAAGAATGCTGGTAGAAAATACGAAACTCCTGAGTCAGAGATTAAAAATGGTTTATTACAGAAATAAAAATAGCCAGAGTATTGGCATTATTTTGTGCTGGTTCCTTGAGCCCTAATTCCTATTGGGTAATACAAGGAGGGCAAGATGACACTTGCACACATGCTAGGTATAACTGCAGGAGACTATTCCAGAGTTTCGGAGCTTAATATTTTATACTGGAAAGGAATATGCCTACCATTTGTTTCAGTTAGAGAAACTATCCCTTGTCTTTCAAAGCCTTCAGCAAACCTGCCATTTGCTTTGAAAGGAGACACTGTATTTATTTTCTATATAAGCATCCTTGAAAAAATAATCTGAAAAAGAGGTCAGTCAGCCCTTTGTTTCACAAATGTGACAGACCTGTGGAAAATGGACTCCTAACAGAATTGAGACTGCTACTGTTGAAAGAGGGAATCCTGGAATTGTTTTAAGCAGGTGAATCAAAGAAATACTTTAAATGATATATATATATTTTTTACCAGGAAAGGAAGCAAGCAGAATAACAGCTTAGAAGCTATTATGCGATTCTGGCAAAAGTTGAAAAAGGCTCTGGCCAGGTGGTAGTAGAAGACAGAGATTGAGATAAGGGGAAATTTCCAAGAAAAATTGACAGGCACACATTAGTAATTAGACATGAGGAGAGGAAGATATTGATGATAACATCCAGTTTTCTTTGTGGGAAGATTTGTATTGATAATTCTGATTTCTTTAATAGCTATATGGCTATTCAGGTTATCTATTTCTTCTGGAGTGAGTCTTGGTATTTAATATCATTTAGGGACTTTATCCATTTTATCTATCTTGTTGAAATTATAGACATAAAATTCTTCATAATATTACTTATCCACTTAGTATCTTTAACCTGTACGAATGTCACTTCTCCCACTCCTGATGTTGGTATTTGCCTCTTCTCTCTTTTTCCTCATCAATCTACCTTGAAGTTTATTAATTTTATTAATCTTCTTTTTAAAAAACCCAGCTTTGGTTTCATTAGCTTTTCTCAGTCTTCTACTTTCTATTTTATTCATCTCCTGTCTTTATTATTTCCCTTCTTCTGCTTACCTGGTGTTTTATTTTCTCTTCTTTTTCTAGTTTCTTAAGGTGGAAACTAAGGTCAATGATTTGAGAACTATTTTCTCCCTAATATGAATGTTTAGGCTATAAATTTCCCTTTAAATACTGCGTTAGATACATTTCACAAATTGGAGTAAGCTGTATTTTTATTTTCATTTAGGTAAAAAAATACTTTAAAGTTTCCTTTATGATATCTTTTTGGCCCATAGCATGTTTAGAAATGTATTATTTAGCTTTCAAATAATTTAAAAAGTTTCTGGGCTTGGCGCAGTGTCTCTTACCTGTAATTCCAACACTTTGGGAGGCCAAGCTGGGCGGATCACTTGAGGTCAGGAGTCCAAGACAGTCTAGCCAAATGGTGAAACCCTGTTTCTACTAAAATACAAAAATTAGTCAGGCATGGTAGCAGGCACCTGTAGTCCCAGCTACTCAGGAGGCTGAGGCAGGAGAATCACTTGAACACAGAGGTGGAGGTTGCAGTGGGCTGAAATCATGCCATTGCACTCCAGCCTGGGTGACAGAGCAAGACTCCCGCCCAAGAAAAAAAAAAAAAAAAAAAAAAAAAAATTCTGGACATTTTTTGTAACTGATTTCCAATTTTATTCTGTTGTGGTTATAGAGAGCATATTTTGCATGGTTTGAAATTTTAAAGATCTATTGAGACTTGTTTTCTTACCCAGATATGTTCTGTCGTGATAAATGTTATGTGTTCAGGTGAAATGAATAGAATTCTGCTATTGTCTGAGTATTCTATACATGTGCATTACTTCAAATTGATCGGAAGTGTTGTTCAAATCTTATATATTCTTATTGATTTTCTGTGTACTTAATATCAGTATCAAGAAACTGAAGCTGAAATCTCTGTAATCAGATTTGTCTGTTTCTTCTTGTAGTTCCTTCACATTTTGCTATGTGGATTTTTATGTATTCATATGTTAAGTTCATAAAAACTTAGAATTGTTACATTCTCTTAACGAATTGATCCTTTTAACTCTGTAAAATAAATCTTTTAATTTCTGGTAATATTTCTTTGCTCTGACATCTGCTTTGTCTGGTATTAATGCAGATACTCTAGCTTTCTTTTGATGTTTCAGCATGATATATTTTTCTTCCATTCTTTTACTTTGAACCTATTTGTTTCTTCATGGAATTTAAACCAAGTTTCCTTTCAACAACTCATATTTGCACCTTCCTTCTAATTTACAATCTTTGCCTTTAATTGGAGTGTTTGTTTCCATTTAATGTGTGTGTGTGTTTTTTTTTCATAGGCGGAGTTTCGCTCTTTTGGCCAAGCTGGAGTGAAGTGGCGCGGTCTCGGCTCACTACAACCTCCGTCCCCTGGGTTCAAGTGATTTTTCTGTCTCAGCCTCCCAAGTAGCTGGGATTATAGGCATGTGCCACCATATCTGGCTAATATTTGTATTTTTAGTAGAGACAGGGTTTCACCAGGTTGGCCATGATGAAGGCCATGGCCTTCACCTCCCAAAGTGCTAGGATTATAGGCATAATGTGATTCTTGAGATAATTGGATTTAAATATTTCTTTCTTTTTTTAAATTATAGTTTAAGTTCTGGGGTACATATGCAGAACGTGCAGGTTTGATACATAGGTAGACATATGCCATGGTGGTTTGCTGCACCCATCAGTCCGTCATCTACATTAGGTATTTCTCCTAATGCTATACCCCACTTGCCCCCCAACCCACGACAGGCCCTGGTGTGTAATAATCCTCTCCTTGTGTCCATGTGTTCTCATTGTTCAACTCTCACTTTTGAGTGAGAACATGCGGTATTTGGTTTTCTGTTCTTGTGTTAAACATTTCTTTTGCTATTTTTTTCTCTCACCTATTATTTGATTTTTAAATCTGATTTCTTAGGATTAGTTAAGAATTTTTATTATTCTTTTCTGATAACTGTTTTAATGTCCTTGTGTACTACTTTTAACATCTGTGTCATTTCTAGGTATATTTTGATTGATTTCACCTTCATTATTGGTTATATTTTTCTGCATCTTTGCATTTGGGTAATTTTTGGTTGGTTGCCAGGATGAGACAAAGTAGAAAATGTAAGAAAACATATTTGCTTATTCTGCTTGCCTTGCATTTTATTTTTCTTGCCTGCAGAATTTTACAAAGTCCCTGATTCAGTGACTGAACTGGCCCTCTGGAAGAATTCCTAAAGACAATAACCAGGTTAGAGCATGGGTTCCTCCATCTCTTGCTTGAATCACTGCATTTCTAAATAAGTTCAATGATCCCAGCCCTTGCTTCTTCCTGCACATAACCAGATCTGTAATCTAGAACCAGATGTACTCTCGCACCTGAACTTCGATGATTTTGTTCTAAAGTAACTTCTGAACGTGTTTAATGTAACTTTGGAGCACGTGCAGAACCTCAAACACTTGATACATAAGCTGTAGGCTGAAACACGGCTTTGGAGCAGTCAAATAGAAACTCTCTGAAAGACTCTCCTGGTTCCAATCCTCAGTAAGACTCTGAATAAAACTGATTTTAATCTTATAAAAGCCTGAGTTTTTCTTTAGTTGACACCAGCCATTGTAAAGTTTTTTCTTGTAGGATTTTGGATATTTTTGTATTTTTTTTGTTTGTTTGTTTGTTTGTTTTAGAGACAGGATCTTGCTCCATCACCCAGCCTAGAGTGCAATGGCATGATCATAACTCACTGTATCCTTGACCCCTGGGATCCTCCTGCCTCAGTCTCCCAGGCAGCTGGGACTACAGGCACACACCACCATGCCTAGCTAATTTTTAACTTTTTTGGAGAAACGGGGTCTTACTATGTTGACTAGGCTGGTCTCAAACCCTTAGCCTCAAGTGATCCTCCATCTTCGACCTCCCAAAGTGTTGGGATTACAGGCATGAGCCACCCTGCTTGGCCCATTTTTATATTCTTATAAATATTATTCCTCAGCTTTTTTTTCTGGGCCATAGTTAAAGTTACTTGGAAACACTTTGATACATTCAGATCTTGCTTTTAATATTAGACAATATTAATCTGGTTAGACAGAACCAGAGTAGCCTTTTTTCTAGAAATAATTTTCTCCTACCACTGAGGCTAAACTCTTCTGAGTACTCTACTCAAGCCCCATGAATTATGAGTTTTCTCTCAGGCTGGGGAAATTAGCAACTGTTCCAGGCTCTTTGTAAACTTCAGCACTGTTTCCTCTAATCCTTTCTAATGGTTCTTTCTCCAGCCACAGGTAGTTTTCTCATTGTCATGTGCTAATTGGTACTTTGTTGAAGACAAAAAGGGGAACCTGCAGATTTCTGGAGCTCTCTATGTGTAATTCCCTCCTTTCCAGAACACTGCTTTGCAAACTCTAGCCACCTTGACCTCCCTGCTGGTTACGTCTCCTATAACTTGAGATATTTTCTTTTTACTCTTTGTATTAGTTAAGGTTCTCCAGAGAAACAGAACCAAAAGGACATATTTATTTCATTATTAGGAGAATTGGCTCACCTGATTATGGAAGCTGACAAGTCCCACTTACTGCTGTCTACAAGCTAGAGAACAAGGAAAGCCGGTGGTGTAATTCAGTTAAAATCTAAAGTCTGAGTCTGAAGGCCTGGGAGCCAACGGTGCCAAGTCCTGGTCTGATTCCAAAGGTCCAAAAAACACAGAACACCAATGTTGAAGGGCAGAAGCAGATAAATGTCTCTAGTCCAGTCAAGTTGACAAATAAAATGAACCATCACACTCTCTTAATTATCCTTTGGCAGAGGTGGGGATGGTTTATGAACAGAAATTCTTAATTGTATTATAGTTCAATTTATGATCGTTTCTTCCTCATTACTATTTTTTGCACATGATTAAAAAGCCCTCACTCATCTCAAGGTCATGAAGATATTGTTCTGTGTTTTCTAACATGTTTTATATTAATTGCTTAGTTACTTTAGTGTCTTACTCACAAACCTATACACTTCTTGAGGGAGGTACTGCGCTATACTTAAAACTTCAGCACTTAAGAGCATTGTGTGGCACCTAGTAATAATTTAAAACCTGAGTGATCAAATGACCTAATTTTTGCTGTTTGTATAGTGACCTTGAGTAAGTAATTTAACTTTGCCTTAACTTCTATGTCATTAAAATTTAAAGCCTCCCTTTTTTAAGTCCTAAAAATCAATACAAATGATTTTCACTAAATACTTTTAGTGGCCTGTCGTCACATTTTAATTACAGCTTCATTAGCCAGACGGGGATGGGATATACAAGTAACTACCCAATGGCTTTAAATAGCTGAAAATGGAGACGATTTGTTTTTCCTTTTGCTCACTAAGGAGATGATACTGCTTTCCTTTTCCTTTTTCCCTTCCCTCTCCTCCTGTCCCCTCCCCTCCCCTTCCACTCTATTTCCTTCCTTTTTATCTTTTCTCATCTTTGAAGAATTAGCATGGCCAAGGGAAATGTGCCTTCAACTTTGGCATTGGTCAAAACTTCAACAATTCTTAAACACCCACTACATGCCTGACAGTATTTTAGGACTACTGATGAATTAGACTAAATTTTCTGTAAATGTTGATAATGGTCAAGTGAATGAAGCAATGAATGAAGTAATGAATGACTTAATGAAACAAGGAATGCCAAGTTTCTGGTACATAATATGTACTTGTGAAATGGTGTCTACTATTATTATCACCAAATTCTTTTTGGTGTATTTAAGCATTTTCTTTTTTTTAAATGAAAATTTCTAAATTCCAGGTAGGTTGGTCAGAAGTCAGATTCCTTGACAAAGTATACAGCTGTATGCTGCTCACTGATAATGCTTTTGAGATCCCCAAGTGATAACTCAAAATTCGAGTTGAGAATTGAGGATTAGCCTTCTCCACTGACAAGGACATTTATCTGAGGATGACACTTTTCTTCTGAATCTGTAAGAAATAACTTTCCCTGCTAGGCGTGGTGGCTTACGCCTATAATCCCAGCACCTAGGGAGGCTGAGGCGGGTGGATCACCTGAGGTCAGGAGTTCAAGACCAGCCTGTCTGACATGGCGAAATCCCGTCTCCACTAAAAATGCAAATAATTAGCCAAGCGCGGTGGTGGGCGCCTGTTATCCCAGCTACTCAGGAGGCTGAGGCACGAAAATCACTTGAACCTGGGAGGCGGAGGTGGCAGTGAGCCCAGGTCATGCCATTGCACTCCAGCCTGGGCAACACAGTGAGACTTGGCCGCCCCCCTCCAAAACAAACAAACAAACAAACAAACCCTTTCCCTTACTTTACCGCACTGCACATATGGTCTTTTTGCTTTACTTGTCACATGGGTGACTTTGACAATATTTCTGTTGTCCTTAGATAATTTACGCAGTAGAGTAACCAGAAACAAGGTGCAAGTTCATTTCACTTTTAAGCTATAGAACTTTATACATGGTTCCTGTGGTATGTTTTAAACCAAAGGCTGTCATGAACATGAAGAGAAAGCACAGGAAAAGTTCCACCCATAGCAGATTTTCCTTTATTAGTGTAGATTAATTCTATTTCATAATAGAAATATGAAAGGCAAGCAAAATGATTTTCAGCTGATTTATGCAGTTCTTGTGAATTTCCTTGCTTTTGGCCTGGGGCCTCACAATAGCCACCTGAGGTATGGTCTGTGGTAACCACTCAGAAGTGCTGCCTTACAGGCTGCTATACTTAAATAATCTGGTTGTGTTATTTCACTCAACAGTAATGTGACTTTGAGGGAGATGAACTTAATCCCAAACACTCCTTTCTGAAGTAAAGGAAAGTTCAGAACCTTAAAGGAGTGGAGATCTCATTTTAGAAAGTTTCTGATAATTATGTGGATTACTGCCATCTCAATATGATAAAGTTGCAAACAACCTTTATATTCTCTTACTATAAATCACAAAGCAATTCTGAATTGAAAATGTAATTTAAAAGATTTTTCTGATTGCCATTCTAACTGGTGTGAGATGGTATCTCATTGTGATTTTGATTTGCATTTCTCTGATGGCGAGTGATGATGAGCATTTTTTCATGTGTCTGTTGGCTGTATGAATGTCTTCTTTTGAGAAATGTCTGTTCATATCCTTTCCCCACTTTTGGATGGGGTTGTTTGTTTTTTTCTTGTATATTTGTTTGAGTTCTTTGTAGATTCTGGAAATTAGCCCTTTGTCAGATGAGAAAATTTTTGCAATCTACTCATCTGACAAAGGGCTAATTTCCAG
>NC_045438.1:179995-220165 GCF_002776525.5 Piliocolobus tephrosceles
GTCTGTCAATTTTGTTGATCTTTTCAAAAAACCAACTCCTGGATTCATTGATTTTTTGGAGGGTTTTTTGTGTCTCTATCTCCTTCAGTTCTGCTCTGATCTTAGTTATTTCTTGCCTTCTGCTAGCTTTTGAATGTGTTTGCTCTTGCCTCTCTAGTTCGTTTAATTGTGATGTTAGAGTGTCAATTTTAGATCTTTCCTGCTTTCTCTTGTGGGCACTTAGTGCTATAAATTTCCCTCTACACACTGCTTTAAATGTGTCCCAGAGATTCTGGTATGTTGTATCTTTGTCCATTATGGAAAACAGTATGGCAATTCCTCAAAGATCTAGAACTAGATGTACCATATGACCCAGCCATCCCACTACTGGGTATATACCCAAAGGATTATAAATTATGCTACTACAAAGACACATGCACACGTATGTTCATTGCGACACTATTCACAATAGCAAAGACTTGGAATCAACCCAAATGTCCATCAGTGACAGACTGGATTAAGAAAATGTGGCACATATACACCATGGAATACTATGCAGCCATAAAAAAGGATGAGTTTGCGTCCTTTGTAGGGACATGGATGCAGCTGGAAACCATCATTCTTAGCAAACTATCACAAGAACAGAAAACCAAACACCGCATGTTCTCACTCATAGGTGGGAACTGAACAATGAGCTCACTTGGACTCGGGAAGGGGAACATCACACAATGGGGCCTATCATGGGGAGGGGGGAGGGGGGAGGGATTGCATTGGGGAGTTATACCTGATATAAATGATGAATTGATGGGTGCTGACGAGTTGATGAGTGCAGCACACCAACATGGCACATGTATACATATGTAACAAACCTGCACGTTATGCACATGTACCCTAGAACTTAAAGTATAATTAAAAAAAAAAAAAAAGATTTTTCTAACATTTTTATGTTTTGGATGAAGGTTTCTGGTAACTGAATATATTACTGTATTTGAAACTAATACATATAGCTAACCCTTGGGTTTTTGGAGACGTCATCAAGAGTTCAGAGATTATTTGAGTTGGACAGTTCCCTTGATGACAGATCAATTTCAATGAAGCCAAAACATTAGCTCTTTTTATGTGCTAGTTAGTGTCACACAAAAACACACACTGTTCCTTGGCCACAAGCTGCATTGAAATTTTTGGTTAGCTTTTCCTTATATACTTATTCAAAATTGAAGGTTGGAGCAAACACATCTATTAATAGAAACCAACTTGAAGTTGCATCTTGTGACAGTTTTGTGGAATTTCATCTGTGAAATTATCTTACCACTAATTAACCCTTTTAACAGGGAAATATGGGGGGAAATGAGAAAGCAATTAAATACATATTCAGAAATATGGTACACTGAATAGTGTCAGATTCTCCTTCTAAATTACTTAGAAGAGTTTTTTAGTTGTGTATCACACCAGTGATATTTTAATTAAAAAAATCATGGCGCTTTCACAGAATTGCCTGTTAAAATTATTATACAAGTATTTTCTCTCTAGATATGAATAGATGCAACTAAATTAGCTTATATAGTTTTTTACGTAAATGCAATAAATCATTGCCTAATTCATATATTAGGTTGATCAACTGCAGTTACTAGAGGCAGCACAGTATTGTTGAGAGACAATGGGTTTTGGAACAAGGAAAATTTAGATTTGAATTCTCATTCTTCCATTTGGCTACTCGCTGAGCGATGATAGTCTCTCTGGTAACAGAAGGTCGATAATATCCACTTTCTAAAGTTGCTGTAAAGATTGTATTTAATGCCCTTAACATCAAAGCAGGAACATAGTAGTTGTTTAATGAATTGCATTACTTTTCCTCCTAGGATTTTAAAGAAGTGTAACAAGGGAGATTGACCTATACCCAGGATTTCTTTCATTACCATGAGTTTTGGAGAGATTATAACTGTAAGAAAAAATCAGCATGCCATCGTAACTTAGTGATGCAGACAATATGCAAAACAGACATTGGGCATAAATGTGAAATATCTTCTTCTCATTAACTCAGAAGTCTATAACCACTCTCTTCAAAGCAAAAAACAAACTGATAAGCCTTCTGATTGAGTTCATTTTGAAAATTTTCTAAAGGTTTTTTTTTTTTTTTTTTTTTTTTTTGAGACGGAGTCTCGCTCTGTCCCCCGGGCTGGAGTGCAGTGGCCGGATCTCAGCTCACTGCAAGCTCCGCCTCCCGGGTTCCCGCCATTCTCCTGCCTCAGCCTCCCGAGTAGCTGGGACTACAGGCGCCGCCACCTCGCCCGGCTAGTTTTTTGTATTTTTTTAATAGAGACGGGGTTTCACCGTGTTAGCCAGGATGGTCTCGATCTCCTGACCTCGTGATCCGCCCGTCTCAGCCTCTCAAAGTGCTGGGATTACAGACTTGAGCCACCGCACCTGGCCTCTAAAGGTATTTTATAAGAAATCTTGTTACTTGTATCCTTATATACTTTATTTAAAGATGTACACACAAAAGGTTTTAAGGAAAAGGCATCTCCTCTATGTACCTGAGAAGCCAAGCTGTTTTTGTCTTTCCTTTTTATTGATATATTGCTACAGAGTATTTGGAAGGTCAGATGTTCACATTTTTATTCTTCCCACTTCATTATTTATGCCTGGTCTTCTCTTTTGGGACTTGTTATGGAATAGGTAGAGAAACAGAATACATTGACTTGGACTATGAATCCTCATTTTTTGTGTGTAAAACATTTTTAAAACCATCTCTTGATTTATTTCTATGTCAAGCTTCCAATAAATGCTTTACACAAAAACCATGTTCACTTTAGAGCACTTAAATTAGTGTTTTGGTTTTCAGTGAGGAAGAGCAAAATTCATGTGGCTTGTTGCTGGAACAAGACGTACATTTGAGACTCTGGAATTCTACTGTGATTTTTATCCCATCTTCCCCCCTGCCTTTTTGTAGCAACAACTGTCAGGATTGGAAGATTGTGTTTGTGTCATTTGTTTAATTTATCTTTAAAAGGAATTGAAATCTGTAGGCAAAACGACTTTTCAGCTGGGTAAAGCATTAATGTTGGCAATTTAGGATGCGGAATTATTCTTTCGAAATAGTGTTGAGTCAATACCATACAAACTAATTAGTTCTGTGCTCCTGGGAAATCTTAAAATTAGAACTTCTTATAAAACCACATGAAATTTCTCCTTGATAGTAGTAGTTCCCCAGGAACATTATTAAAATGACAATATATTTGAGTTGTATGTATTCACATTTTTATTTTGATATCTACTCAGCGTTATTTAGATTCCCCATGTCTTTCCAAATTGGTAATATGTTACTTCTCTGTTGCTTGAACTTAATTTGCTTTCAGTGAATTGCTTCAATAGGTATTATATTTCACCCTGGGAATATCTTAATTTTACAGGTGAAAACAAATTAGCTGTATCTTGTAAACGAAGTTTAGTAAGAGGATAAGAATGATAGGATGATGTATATGCTAATGATTAAAACACAATTATTGTTAAATTTGGTCTCAGCATTGGAACCACAGCTTAGGAATAAAGAAGCTTTTGTGATAAACGAAACCTTAAACTGGAAGACATAACACTTGGTCTTAAATCTGCCACAAATTTGCTTTATGATTTTGATTAGTTAATTAATCTATCTGGGCTCAGTTTTATCAGCTATATCAGCTATGAAATTATTGTGTGCTACATATATTCTTCCTACTTTAAAATTATGATTTTGGTTGAATCCAAAGGTCATCAAATTAGAGTCCAGAAGCACCCTTGAATACAAAAGATTTAGTGTGAAATGGTGTTAGAAACTAGGATGAAAAACAACAGTCAGGGAACACTTGAATATGAAAGTCAGATACTCTGGCAGGACTCAAGAGGAAATATATGGCCAAGGACAAGGTAGACCAGAGAGTTTAAAGTTTGAGAAACCTGGCCTTAAGACACTGACAAAAGCCATCAGTGTAGGGCAAGTGAATAGACGGATAAATTTAAGTCACTAGCTCCAAGTAAACTTCGGTACTTAAGATAACACCCTGCCTCACACAACCCCTTACACAATTCTTGTTCAGGCAGTAACAAATTTCAATTGTGTCTGGCCTAGTAACTGAAAGGAGAAATAGTAAAGCAGGAATACATTTCAAACATAAATTGAGTCTAGGTCTAGAAGAAGCTGTATTAATCTTTATATTATGTAAATAGTAATATGCAAATCAAACCAGTTTTTTCTTTCACTTAGTGTTTAATGAAAATTGTTTTCTTCTATGTTGTTGAATTGGGGCACAGCTTGATATCTAAGATCACATAGTCTGAAACATAACTTAAATCACTAATTGTTCTGGTGATGATCACGTAATTCTTAAAAAAACACAGTCAAGTTACATCAATGTTTTGAATCTCCATGAATCTCAAGCTAGGAATATAAACTAGAAATCTGGCATCATTACAAAAAGTGAGAGTTGATTTTCAGAGTTTTTTCTTCTAAATCTAGATGTATGTGTGAGAGAACAGACAATATAGATATGATTTTTATAAAGGAAAGAGTGAAAGGGAACAATTCAACTCCTAAAGTATTAATTGAGGTACCTATTGGGTATGGTAGGTCCACTTGAAGATCATGCCATCATGCCATCTGCTGAAATCCCCTTTCCCCTTGTCTGAAGTCCCTCTTGCATTTCTTATTTGTTTCAGGCATCCAAATTTAAAACTCAAAACTCATCCTTCACTTCTTCTCTCTGGCACTTTGTAGGCAGGCAGGTACTACGTTCTGTGTATTCTCTGTATAAAATGTATCTAGCATCGAACCTCTTATTTCTTGCCAGATGTTATCCTAAGCAGCTCTCCACCCACACCCCCTGAGCTGCCACTGCTTTCGTAATTCATTCTCATCATACTCTAATTCAGTGGCCACTTCTTTAAATCCCTTCATTAATTTTCCAACTCTTCATTTTATGTCTTGAAAAGTTCTAAATATAAAATAAACTGCATGTATGAGGTGGCATGGTATTTTGTTAGTTTATCTATATTTCCTAAATCCAATATCTATAATAGTAACTACAATAAAATTCTTGATTGATATTCAATAATCAGCATAGCTATGTCAAATGCAATGCTCTTTTAACTGCCTGTCCTATCCTTCCTTTATCAACTAGGTATTTTGAGACACTGTTCTGATCCATTCAGGTGAAATACCCATTCCATTTTGTTTAAGGATATCATATAGTTTTGTTGTTGTTGTTGTTGTTGTTGAGACAGCTTTGCTCTTGTTGCCCAGTGCAATGGCGCTATCTCAGCTCACTGCACCCTCTACTTCCTGGGTTCAAGTGATTCTCCTGCCTCAGCTTCCTGAGTAGCTGGGATTACAGGCATGTACCACAACGCCCGGCTAATTTTGCATTTTTAGTAGAGATGAGATTTCTCCACGTTAGTTAGGCTGGTCTTGAACTCCGGACCTCAGGTGATCTGCCTGCCTCGGCCTCCCAAGGTACTGGGGTTACAGGCGTGAGCCACTGCACCCAGCCTAGGATACCATATAGTTTATTGTTCAAACTGGATCACTTTGAAGCATGAAAGAGGGATATTCATAATGATTATAATTATGGCTGGACAGTGGTAGTAAACTGGAACTGTCCTAGTCAAAGTGGGAAGTGGGATAACCCTAGTCGTCGCACTCCTTATAACTTCAGTGCCTTCTACCACCTACAAATAGAACTACAGCTTTTTTTAGCTTGGCGTTCAGGAAATTCATGTTAGGCTCTCTGCCTCTTTTTGATGGATGTACTCACAGATCACCTCACCTATTTGCTTAGATGTTTCTACCTTTGCACATTTGTTTATGTTATCCTCTCTCTTTACCTTCTAAATTGTCTCACATCAGTTTACCTTTTTAACCCCTATACAACTTTTAAAGTGGAGTTTATCCCCAATATTTCTCATGAAGTCCCCCTACTTTAATCTACTGTCATTAAGTACTCTTTTCTCTGAACTCCTAAGTAGTGGTTGATCACTTGATCCCTGTATGCTATCTTTGTAACAGATTTTTAGGCCTAATTGTCTGATCTCAAGTGGATTTCAGATTCCCAATGGCATTGATTTTATCTTGTACCTCCGTTTGGGAATTTAGGGTTCTCTTTCACTCTTTCTTCCCATTCTCATTGTCTAGACAATGGTTAACTGATGAGGAACTCTGGAGGTGATGTCAAATGAAAGAAGAGATTCCAAGGACAGAAACTAGAAAAGGAAATATTTGTCTGAAATTAGAAATATGGAGGCTAGAGAGATGAGCAAAGCTACAAACCCCATGGATGAACCGATGGCTAATAGAAGGGGAGTTGGGGCAAAGCATCATGAAAGACAGGCTATGGAGAAGAGAATAAGTAGCCTGGGAACAAATCATGGGAGAATTTGAGAGGAATGGAAGCAGTTGAGTTCTGAGCATTGTCTAGTTCTGGAAACTTTTTGTGCAACATGACCCACAGACCAGCAGCTTTGACATCATCTGGAAACTTATTAGAAATGCAGATCCTCACGCTCCACTCTTCATATTACAAGATCTCTAGGTGATTCACTTGGCAAGCACCGGCCTAGAGTATCAGCTTATCTTTTTGTACAGATTTTATAGTGGAGCTGGGACCTGGCACATAAATGGATCTTTCTGAGTTGAATATTCAATTGTGATATTCAGGATATCCAATAATAAATATGAGTTGGCTCAACATTGGGTTGAGAATCTACTTTTATTTCTTCATTTTTTTTTAGTGCTTGAAATGATAGTGTAGATCTTGTAGAGACTTTCAACAAAAGTAGGGATAGAGGAGATTTGAGCTCAATGTGTGTTAGAATAATATTTTTCAGATAACAAACTGTGACTTAATAAGAGTTGGGTGGAGAATAACTAAAATAATCTAATTATGGATGTACTAGAATTTTCAAGTGTCCGTTCATTTTGTTAGGATCTGTAACTTTTTTGACCTTAAATCTCTTCTTGCCAGTTCTAAGTGCTTCAAGACAGAAAAACAGTTGGCCATCTGGTTTTACTAAACACTTTCTCACGTACAAGGAAAAGATGTATTACTTGGAGCAGCTAAGAAGTGCACTGTTGAAAGAATTTAGGACACTTCTCTATACAACCTATTTCTCAAGGATGAAGAGCTTGGCCTGCATCAAAAATTAAAAGAATTTTTGTTGGAAACACTTCTGACTTTTTCTTCATATGCTTCAGCTATCTGTAATTGTATATAAATAAGCATTTAATTAAGTACAGAAAGTATCTCACTGTGTGAGCTACACATAGCTTCTCATCTGCCCTTCCCTTTTTGGAATAGAAAACTGCTATCTAAATTTGTTTAGTAGATCCTGTTTTACTTTTCATGTTATTTGCATTATTAAATCAGAGATGACTTTGGCTAGATAAAATTCTGTTACTTAAGAAAAAATTAAATCGTATCTTGAAAAAGACATGATAAATTTCTGATAATACATTAACTATATTAGTCTATAGGGGAAAAAGGCAACATAAAACACACTGAACAAAATTCAGTGTATTGTGCTAAATATAGTTTTTGCTATAAACATAAGAGACAATAAAAATAAAAGCCTTTCAACATTACTAACTCAATACTTTAAGTCTCTTCTCCTTCCTCCATGATTTGGTCTAAATAGTTACCAACAGACATTATTTTTTCCCAGTGATTCTTGTCACAGAATGCTTTGATTACAGTGAATAGCAGCACAAAAAAATGGCAAAAATATAGGGTCAAACTACCAATTTATATTTAGGAGGATAGATTAAAACAGATGTCAGCTGGCATATCTATTTGTCCAGCCACAGACAGGATTACTCAGCAAATACTTAGTAGATTGTGTTTCCTGATTTTTGTATTTGATCCAATTGTTTGTTTAACCAATAATTTGCTCTGAGGCAGCATCATACAGGCATTTATCATAATATTGACCATTGTACGATATTAACTAGTTGCCACATTTTAAATATGATTTAACAGGAGAAGCAGGATATACAAACTGGGGGTCAAGAGAACTACTGAAAACAGTAACAATAATGCACGCAGATTCACTAAGATTGGAGATGTATTTACAGAGAACTTGTGACTTCCAGAACTCCTACAATTCTCTTTAGAAAACCTATTTTAAGTCAGGGATAATGATACAGAGAGGCATCAATAAACAAAACATTTATAAATCCAAACAACTTCTTGTTGCACATAGTACAGCTTGACACCTGTGCAGTGTGGGATTGCAGGCATCCTGTGTGCCTCTTCATCCCTGCCATGACACTAGCGTGGCCACCCCAACTGCCTCTCAGGCTCCTTGTTCTGTATTAGGCAGTTCTCAAAGATTTTGAGACCCTTGCTGTATAATGTCAGTGGGCCTCTCTTGAGCTGGTCCTAAGCCATGTGGAATAAAGGGATGCATATTCCTTGCATAAATGGAACCATTCCTCTTGTGTTACCCATGGGTCTCTTGCCTATCCTCCCTGATGGGGTGACGTGTAGAAGGCAGGCGTATAGTCAACATTGTTATAAGATGTGTTGTCCTACTTTTACACTATAAAATTCTGAACAATAAATTTCACATGACCTCAAAAAGAATTATTGCATATTCTGGATAAGATGCATTTGTGGTCATCATCATTCTTTGAGAAAAATATTAGCTAGCTTTGAGAGAATTATTGGAAGAAAATAACCACAGCAGCATGAGGTATAATTCAGCATCGTGAGTAATAATTTAACTACCATTAAGTAAATGTTATTAAGGAAGCTGCAGAAGCAAGAGGATCTGTGTTGTTTTCATACAAATGGGCTCTGAAAACCATGGCCTTGTGATAATACAGTCTTTCAGTGAGAAATACAAAATTAGCACATTTTGACAATAAAGAATACACAAGGCTGATTCTGAGACCTGAACAGGAAGAGATGGCACCTGGATATTATGAAGAATCTTCCCGAGAACTTATTGGACAACAAACAGCTAAGTACCTGTTACTTCAAATTTTTATCAAGATCACTAATCTTTTCAGCGACCCATGAATTTTGTAGCATATTTAAAAGTTGAATGATCAATGTAGGTAGGGGTTGTGCAAAAATATTTTCCCAGGGCCTTGCACATCTTAGAGGGGTCTCTGATTGCATAAATACTTTCAGTCACAATTTCAGGTTTTGTTGCTATAGTTTTGATGTAGTTCATTTTAACGATAAGGAACAAAACAAAAAAGGAGCAGTAAACTTTGCTGAGCTTCCTCTACAGTAACTTTTTTGTTGTTGTTTTAGATTCAGGGTTTATGTGCAGGTTTGTTACATGGGTAAGTTGTGTAATGCTGGGGTTTGGGCTTCTAGTAAGCTCATCACCCAGATAGTGAACGTAGTACCTAATAGTAGTTTTTCAACACTTACTCCCCTCCATCCTTCCCCCGTTTTGGAGTCCCCAGTGTCAACTGTTCCCATCTTTATGTCCATGTGTACCCACTGTTTAGCTCCCACTTGTAAGTGAGAACATGCAGCATTTCATTTTCTGTTTTTGCATTAATTCACTTAGGATAATGGACTCCAGCTGCATCTGTGTTGCTGCATAGGACGTGATTTCATTCTCTTTTGTGGCTGCATAGTATTCTATGATGCATATGTACCACATTTTCTTTATCTAGTCCACCATTGATGAGGGCTTGTCTACAGCACTTTTTGATGAGAGTTGGACTTTGGAATTAGACAAAGTTGGAACTTGAAGTGAAGATATAATGGCAGTGGGGCTTTAGCTATGCCATTTTTGTGGAATACCTGGCAAGTCTCTTACTGCAGCAAGTCAGTTACTTCATCTCCTCATAAAGTTGTATATAAAGATGGGATAGAAAAATTGTGTAAGTAATTAGCACATGTTTAGTACATAGTAAGAATTCTATTTCGGTTAGATCTTTTCATATATTATTATTAAATGTATAGGGAAAATACATCAAAACTGAGTTCTTAAGATAGTATTATAATTAATCAATTATCTCTTTTTTATTATTTCTTGCCAGAAAGCTAGATATTTAATATAATTTTAGCTTAATGTCCTGAAAGAAGGAAATATAAATAGGGTCGGTGGCTGATTTTCAGTAAGTTCATCATTGCTACTATATTTTATTTAATCTTTTACCCTGCATCATCTCTGGGATTGACACATTGGTATAATTTCCAGAGTTATCAGGTAATTTTCCTGAACTTCAGCTCGTGATTCTGAGAGGCAGTTAGTGGAAAAGTAGAAAAAGGCTTTCTGTCTTTTGTTATGTCAAAATATTTGAGACTTATTTGAATAAAATCAACACTAACTGAATTATACACTCGCTTTCATTAAATTCAGGTTGCTTGAAATGCATGTTTGCCCTTTTTGAGGGACTGAACAACATCAGAAACCCCTTCTTATATTCCTGGAATTGGCTACATGGTTCGTCCTGGTGAGAGACAGAGCCTGTCATGAATAATAGAGACGGAAAATGCTTGGTATTTGTTTTCCCAAGGTACTTTTCATCACGGATGTGAGCACATGACTTTCTTTAAATAATTAGATAAAAATATTTTCTTTCAACTTTGAATAAAAAGCTACCGATTCAAAGGAGCAGACCCTGGAGAAAATCCATTTTGGTCCTGAGTAGTGGCAGCAGAAGTGGCAGTAATATTGAGTTTCTGGAGACAGCTGTGGCTTTCAATGTCTAGTGCCAGAAGCAATGGCACAGCAACCCAAGACATCCAGCATTTCATGGCGAAAGCAGTGGTGACTTCTCTGGATGGGTTTTGTGGGTTGGCCATGTTTTATTTTTGCCTTCATTTCCACCTGTTTTCCAATTCAGAAAATTGTGAGCAACCATGTAACTTTTTAATGAATTCCCTCTTTTCTAAAATCAGGCTTGGTATCTGTTATTTGCAACTTCGAATCCTGATTGATATGTGCTTTATGCTCCATCTATTCTACCTTACTTCTATGCTGGAGCCCTTCCCTGATCTTCTTTCCCTTTCAGGCCTCCCTGATGCTCCTCTTATCCTGATCTCCCCACTCCTTACCTCAATCTTCACTCCTAGTGGGAGATGGAAGACACTGTGATATGTCTTGTAGTCCTATATCTTACACTGAGAACTAGCCCTGCTGCCACCAGAAAGCAAATTTCTACAGGTTATTGAATGATGCATAAAGAAGAAGCCACTATATCTGAATATATGAAGCTCATCCACAGGTTTTGTGATGTTATATTTCACTTATACTCTTTTTTACATTACATTAGTGATTACATTACTTGCTATGCCATCAAATGTCTGCATTTATTTTAAGGTAATTTCCTCAGTTGAACTGTTGTATGACACAGCTTCAATTGTTTAAAGTTGTGAAATCCTAGAAGGCTTTAATTTTATTGACATTTCTCCCTCCCTCCAATCTCTGAGAGGTTAAAAATTGTTCATATAAGAGTCTCATCAAATTTCTGATGCTTTCCATTTTAGTACTTGTGCTGGTTTCTTCCAACCAAAATTCCAACTAATTTAGAATTTATGGAAAGGTTATTATGCTGACATTGAAACTTATTTGGTGGTAAATGTGGCAAAGCTTTCTTTAAATACCACAAGGAGAAAAATTCTAACCAAAAATCATTTTATGGGTTTTTAATTCTTTTTTTTTAAAGCAGTAATTTTTGAACAATAAAAACAGCAAAAGGTCACACTTAAAGTCAGACTCCAGGCAGTTAGTTTGAGCAGTAAATCTTGTTCTGAAACCAGCAAAACAATTTTGAGCGCTTTAAAAAAATCCAGATGCTGACTTAGTACAACAAAGTAACTGTACCATCATACACACAGATCACTGACTATATAAAATAAGATCCTTTTAGCATCTATACAAATGAACTTGAAAATGAAGCAGCAACCCAGAAAGGGACAAAAACTTCACCCAAATACTTTCTGTTTTTTAGAGAGAAAGTAATCTTATATAGACTATTTGAGTTGGCTCTTTAGTTGTTCACTGAAAAACATGTTAAAGAGAGCGTATTTTTCTACTGCTGCTATAACAAATCACCACACATTTATTGGCTTAAAACACAAATGTATTGTCTTACAGTTCTGAAGGTTAGAAATCTGACATGAATCTCACTGTGCTAAATTGAAGATGTCAGCACGGCTGCTTTTTTTTGTTTGTTTTTTGGAGGGCCTAGGAAAAGATGTATTTATCCTTTCTTTCTCCAGCTTTGAGAAGCTCCTCGCCCCCATTCTCCATCTATGAAGCCAGCAGCACTGTCTCTCTGTGGCCATCCCTCAAGAGTCACTTCGCTCTGTGACTCTGATTCCCTCTTCCATTTTTAAGTATTCTTGTGATTACATGAGACCCACCTAGATAATTCAGCATAGTTTAGCTATTTCATGATCAGCTAGTTAGCAACCTTAATTCCGTCTGAAAGTTAATTTCCTTTTGCCATGTACTCTAACATATTCATAAGTTCCAGGGGTTAGGACGTAGACATTTTTGGGGCAGAACATATTTATGTCTACAGAAGAAGATGATGATAATACGGAGTTAGATTTTTTAAAAAGGCAGAAATGCTAGAGCTACATGAAGAATAATTATTTGGGTATCCTCAGGGACACTATGAGGAGGTCCCAGGCCCTGCTACACAAAGTGTGGGCCATCTGTCAGAGCATGGGCATTACCCAGGAACTTGTTAGAAAGGTATAATGTTGGGTCCTACCACAGACCTGCTGATGTGGGATCTGCAGTTTAACAAAGTCTTCAAGTGAGATTCATATCGATATTAAAGTATGAAGAAGGGCTCTATTTGCTTCCTTCAACCAGAGAAGGAATTACACACTTCTTCAGTTATATCTGCTTCTGTTACCGGATTACCACTACGTTTTCATCTGAAGAAATTGTATGATAACTGAAGGAAACTTGAAAATCTCAACAGTGCAAGATGTAGCAGCATCCTCCTCTCAGTCATTTTTGCTCTTGCTGCAAGCCCATGTCTTCGTTTGGTATTAGTGACCTTCTGGTTCTAATAAAAAATTATAATTTTCTTGTTACTTTTTGCAAAGAGGGGAAAAACAACACTACAGAAAGCAAACTGTTAAACTTCTAGAAGATAAAGAGGAGTCTTGGGAACAACAGACTTGCGAACACAATCTCAATCCCCAGCAAAATTGTAGAATGGAGTAATAAAAACACTGTGAGCAGTTAGAAGAACTTTGGAGAACTGTGACATCAAAAGGCTTCAAAATGAGTTATCTGAGAACTAAGCATAATAAACTTTATATCCTTTTATAATATTATTAATATGGTAAATCAGGAAAATATGCATATAATATATCTTGAGTAAAACACTTGACATACATCATAAAGCACTGGATATGATTTGTAAATAAATTGATAGAATATAGGGTGAATGATAGAACTGATCAATTCTGATCTGGTTAAAACATTGTACTCAAGATGTGTTGCATGATGACTTACAAGAGCAGAGAGGGAAGGCTCACTATAGGTTCTTGTCCTTCACTCAGTACATCTCATTTTTATAAAAACAATTTAAGAAAGTGAAAGAACATTTTTTTTCTAACTTTTAGACAAGTTTAAAGAGGTAACAATGAAATAAAGTATGGGGAAGCAGAACTAAAAACTGTCATTCTTAAAAGTAATTAGGATTACTTTGTAATCTCTGATTAAAGTCATCGTGACTGTCGCCAGTGTTGGAGGTAAATTTCTCTACTTATCAGTAGACAGAGGTAGTGATCTGCTTGTAGAAATACAAATAAAGAAGAACCAAGGCTGGGTGCAGTGACTCACGCCTGTAATCTCAGCACTTTGGGAGGCTGAGGCAGGGGGATTACTTGAGGTCAGGAGTTCGAGACCAGTCTGGCCAACATGACGAAACCTCATCTCTACTAAAAATACAAAAATTAGCTGGGCATGGTGGTGCTCGCCTGCAATCCCAGCTACTCAGGAGGCTGAGGCAGGAGAATCCCTTGAACACAGGGGCGAAGGCTGCAGTGAGCCAAGATTGTGCCACTGCACTCCAGCCTGGGTGACAGAAGGATACTCCATCTAAAAAAAAAAAAAAAAAAGCTGAAATTTTAACTGATTACATATTTATTTCCCATAGCTAATAGTGTAGTGTAGTTATATGAAGTCAAGGAGTAAGACTTTCTTGATTTTGAATTCCCAAGGCTCAGCCTAAAACCCAGAACTTAGTAAGTACTTGGTAAACGTTAGCTGAATGAATAATTCTTGAATTATATGAAAGATATAATTATGTCAGATTTCAGTAATAGAAGTCTAAAGTTTAAGATGGTTCACAGCGGGGAGGGATTGCATTGGGAGTTATACCTGATGTAAATGACGAGTTGATGGGTGCTGACGAGTTGATGGGTGCAGCACACCAACATGGCACAAGTATACATATGTAACAAACCTGCACATTTTGCACATGTACCCTAGAACTTAAAGTATAATAATAATAAAAAAAGATGGTTCACACCTAAAATATTACATTTGCTTCTTGGTGCCATATTTTTAAAGTTACATTGAGAAAATGCTATGCAGGAGAAAAGACTGAAAACTCTGTTGGAAAAACCTGGAAACTGTCTTCTAGGGAGTGTTATAGTGGAATAAAGAAGTAAAAGGGGACATGTAAAATCGACCTTATTTAAAAACTCTTATACAATCTTAACGATAAGCTTTTGTTCTAATAGGCTGATACAGAGCAAATGCAGGAAAGCTATAAAGTGGTAAATTATAGTTTAACATAAACATTTTCTGACCAGCAGGAATGTCTAATTATGAAATGGGCTTCTCTTGGTGGGGATGCATTTCTATTATGAAAGGCTAAATGACCATTGGTCAGGGATGCTGGGGAAAGCAGTCTTTATGGCATAAAGGAATTTCTTAAAGAAACTTCTCAGTCTCAAGCATGTTAGGGCCTAGGCAGCAGATTTTTGTTTTTAATCTATTATTTCAGAAGTATTTATTGACTTGGCATTTGTTAACTTCTGTGGAGTAAATATCCCTTTATTTTGCTTCTGTCAAGTCGAATGAGACAAAGTGACAGAAGATGAAGAAACATGAGAAATGGGGAAAAAACCAGGACTTTTCAAGACATTTAGAAGATTCAGAAATGTATAGTTAACTCTTAGTTGCTAACTTTCTCTGCAATTCAGTTCTCTTATTGATTGCTTTTTTACAGTGAATAAGTAAAGAACTTAAACATGCTAATGGAGCAGAATTTTATTTGGATTTTCTTTAATGTTTAATAATTCTAGTAGATTATATTGTTGGATAACATTTGGCTCAATCACTCACTCATATCTCTTACTTTAAGAAACAGAAAAATTATAAGACATGCCAACACAAATGTGGCGACACAGAAATTATAATAAAATTGATAATTTAAATTTACAAATATGAGAATTATTGCCATTAGAGATGTTATACTGTTATTCAAACTTTACTTTTTTATTGTAACTTTACTTTTGTAAAGTAAAAGTTATTATAACTTTACTTTTGATGTGATGTGATGTGATATGATAATATAAACATTACCCCTTGAACAGGATGATTTCCTAAGGGGGATGTGTGGATTCAGAAAGAGATCCTGGTAGGTATGATAGTTAATGTGCTAAGACACTCAAAGAATGTAGGAAATCGATATTATAGCTTAGTTGACAAAATCTCTTAAAAGGAGGCAGAAAAAATCAGATTGCCTGTGTTTTCTAGGAACATTGCAGTTTCTAATGACCTTCATATTGAATCAAAGTTTGTATCACAATTAAACAAAGTTCTGAAAAAGTTGCCAAATTGCTGCAAAATGTAACAAAACTAAGCAAAACCACTTGAATTGATGTTTGTTATAACTTCCCCCACCCCCAATTGTCCTTAGTAAATTTGAAGACAAAGCCAGTAATCTGCTTAAACAAAGAGATGGTTCTGTGCATGACAATGTGAAATATAAGACTTTTCTGTCTAATTTTTCCCATATGTTGGACATACTAAGTTTATTGTTCAGAATACTTTTATGGGAAAGAAAAGTTAATGAAATAAAAATGAGTAATGAATCTTGTAAATTCATTATAATCCTTAATCAATCTCCCACTATTATACATTGCTATTCGTTATGAACATTACTAGCTCTCTGAGGTTGTGTATGTGTGTGTGTGTGTGTGTGTATGTATTAAAACTGAATATATATATTCAGTCCTCATTTTGGAGCAGATGTGAAAGAGTTTCTCTAGCGTATATATAATTTCTGTAGGAGCGGAAGTCCTGGGTTATTGGATATGTACAATTTCTGCTTTACAATGTAACGTAATGCCAAACTATTTTCCAAATTGTTCCAATTTTCCCTGTTCCTCATATTATGCAAGTATTACGGTTGATTCTTATCCTCTCCAACATTTGATATTATTAGAATTCTTAATTTTTGCCATTTGAATTGTCATAAATATTAAAATGCAAATGTGAACATTCATAGATTTTTTAAACAAAAGGGGATATTAATAAAATGCCAATCAAGGAAAAATTGATGCTTATTCATCCAATGAATACTAAGTGCCTACTGAGTGCCTATAGTGTGGTATATAAACATGTGTATATGAAGAAAATCTATTAAAAATTGTTCTAACTCTAAGGAGATTAGAATATACACTAAACTGAGGCATTCAAATAATGGTACAAGACAGTGGTATTGTTTTTCAGTTTTCACTCTCCTCTTTCTTCAAAGTCTTTGTTTCTATATCTTAGGATATCCCAAGAAAGAAACCTAAGTGCTTTCTGCTTTCTGAAACAGACAGAATCTGTCTATTCTGTTTTCTTCCTGCCATTTATTATATTAGCTTTCACCCAGACTGCCACCTCAATCACCTGTTGCTGGATGACCCAGACCTGAATGTGCACAGGGACAGTAAAATAAGTGAGGATTTTTTTTCTTTTTTTTTTTTTAATGTGAGTGAAAAGATGTAGGAAAGTAGAAGACTGGGAAGGCTTGGTTTGACCCACCCTGTTCAGGAACTTAAGTGCCAGATTGGAAGAGTTTTAACTTCTGTAGACAAAGAGAGCATCTAAAGGATTAAAAACAAAACAAAACATTTTCTTAGTAACTGATTTACTCAGAGGGGACTCTACTTAGGAGATATTTGTTGAAGTTAAATGTACAAAGGAAAAAAATGTAAGTCCCAGGCATACTTTAAAAGTTTTCAATTTTAATTAATTAATATATTTATTTTGAGATAGAGTCTTAATCTGTGGCCCAGGCTAGAATGCAGAGGCACAGTCATGGCTTTTACTGCAGCCTCTACCTCCCCGGCTAAAGTGATCTTCCCACTTGAGCCCTCCTGAGTGTCTGGGACTGCAGGCACACACCACCATGATCAGCACTTGGTTTTTTTTTTTTGTTTTGTAGAGAAGGAGTCTCACTACATTGCCAAGCCAAGGCTGGTCTCAAACTCCTGGGGTCAAGCAATCCTCCTGCCTCGGCCTCCCAAAGTGCTGGGATTACAGGTATGAGCCACAACACCTCGCCAGGAATACATTTTAGCGGACAAAATCAGAGTAAATGAGCATGTGGTACCAAAAATCAGTATCTAATACAGTCTTTAAAGTAGTATTTCCAATAAAGATAGCAAATTAAGAAACTATACTGTCCTAGAAAAAAATAATAAAATTAACATTCTTTACTTCTTACATGGTATAAATTATTCTGGGTAAATTTAATGCCTACCCTAAAGCAGTATTCTATTTCCAAATAGTTTATTGCTGTGTTTTAAAATTTTTGTTTTGAGTTGTTTTCGTGTCAAACATTATTATCTAATTTCCTAATTTGTATATAGCACAAATTCCTACCAAAGACTGTAGCTCAATATTCATTGATTTGGACTTTTAGTTTACACAGCTAAACATGTTTTTGGAAAGACTGTGAAGATCGGCATGAAGACCCAGAGTCCAAATGAAATGCAGGATGAATGGAAATGATGCAGTGGACAGAATGACATTCAACATGTCCTATTTCTCTTGGTAGTTATAGCATCATGTTTATGTGACTGTTTTCCCATGAGAATCTTTTCTAGTGAATTGTGAGAAACAGTGTTACCAGTAAAGATAAAAGAGAATTGTAAATTCTGGAATGCATATGTATATATGTGTATATATGCACACACATATATATACACACACACATATATATATATTTAAGTCTGATGAAATTTAAACTATTCAAGGGTGTTTTAGGATTCATACAGTTATCATACCATTCAATGTGTAACTTTAAATATGTGATTGATAAACAAAACTCAGAAAGACCCTTTTAGTACTTGCAAGATGAACATGATTAATTCCTCTGGAAGTAGGTGCCTTTTGTGTAGTACTTCCACCTAGGAATAAAGGAACAAAACAGACAACTCTTTATCTTAAAATGAAATGATGCTAATTTCATTACTGTTTCTACTCCATCCATACAGACCAAAATAGCCCTCAGTATTCTGAAATAATTTCCATAGTGGATATGTGCTTCAACTGGAAGAACCATTGTATGCAAATTTAGAGTTGGTAGAACTTTAAAATTCTCTGATAAATTTATATAAAAACAATACTATTTTAGACCCATTTTTGTTTTTTTGAAGTGACTCAACATTTCATTGAGTTGCCTAAGGAGATCTGCTGTGGTTTAACATTAACAACGGGAAGAAGGGGAATAAAAATATCATGGCAGAAAACAGTCTGGAAACTCTTTCATGCTGTAATTATGTGAAGTTTTGCTTCATTATGTGAAGTTTGCAGGCTTAACTTTAAAAAATAGGTGTTAACTTTTCAGAAATAAATAACGAAACCAAAACATACACACAATCTTAACATCGTAATTTTGTTTGCCTCAATCAAGCCTGGGGCATATTTGCTAATGATTGAAAGAAGCCATTTTATGACTTTATTAGAACAGTTTGTTTTCGTATTTTATTTATTCATAATTTCGATTCCCTTTTATTCCCATTCCCTTCTCTTGTCTCCACATAGTCAATAATCCTAGTGTATCTGATGTGTGACTTTTACATTGTATATCTGAAATGTTTTATACAGTTGTCACTGTTAAATTTCTAAAATCAACTAAGCTAAATCTCTACCTTCCTTTTTCAATAATATTATTCTTTATCTTCTAAAAAGTAGTGTGTTCTGACCTTTTGTCTTACATATTTAAAATAGAAAAATGTGGAATATACTAACAAGATAAAGGATCACAGAAAAATAAATGACACGTAAGTCCACTGTCTAAAGATGGCTGATGAACATATTGGCTTACATCCTTTCAACTTGAAAAATAAAATTCAGGTCTTATTTTATGACCAATTTTGTAATTTTTTTCTCCATGTATGCTGTAATGCTATAATATTAGCATTTCATTTACGCTCTTTTAACATAATACAATTTCTTTTTTTTTTTTTTTTTTAGCAACAGGGTCGCCCTCTTTAACCTAGGCTGGAGGCAGTTGCAACCTCGTAGCAACTTGAACTGCAGCCTTGAACTCCTGGGCTCAAGTGATGCACCCACCTTAGCCTCCTGAGTAGCTAGGACTACCGGCATGCACCACCACTCCTGGCTAATTTTTAAATCCTTTGTAGAGAGAGGATCCTACTCTGTTGACAAGACTAATCTCGAATTCCTGGCCTGAAGTGGTCCTCCTGCTTCCACTTCCCAAAATGCTGGGATTACAGGCTTGTGCCATGGAGCCTGAACTTAAACATAATTTTATTGGCTATATTATATTCCATTATATGACGTATTCAATCATCTGGTTAAGGTTAGACTTTTGTTTCCATTATTTGTTATTTTGTTATAATATTGTATTAAACTTTTTGTACATAAATATTGGCCTTTTATTTATTCTTTATTATAAATTTTTGGATGTAGAAACACTGGCTTTTGAAGTATATTGCCAAGGTTTTTTCAGAAAGGTTCTACCAGTTGTCATTCTCACCTGCAGTGTGTGAGAGTGTTTGTATTGTTAAGCTCTTAATCTTTATTGCTAATTTGGTGAATTAAAGTAATGTAGCATCACAGTTTTACTAATTTTACATTTTTTTTTACTAATTTTTTAAAACTAATTTTACATTAGTTTTACTAATTTTACATTTTTCTTAATACAGTTGAACATTTTGTTGACATGTTTACTATCTATTTGCAATTCTTCTTTAAATATTGTCCATCCATTGTCCTTGTTTATTTGTCAATGTGGATTCAGTGTTTTTCTCAGGTAACTATGAGCTTTTTTTGTATTTGCAAAGTAGTTTAAAAATTTTGTTCAGATTTTGTTCAGTTTTTGCATTTTTATTTATTAATGTTCCAAATAAAATTATGCATTCTTAAAATTTTGTGTTATTAAAAATTTTTAAATTTTTCTTTTATTTGTATTTTTTATTTTAGAAAACTTTTTCTCTTAAGAGATTAAATAAGTGCATATTGACTTACTAAATATAATTCTTTGATCTATTTATAATTTTGTACTTATTAAGTATCTAAATTGTGTATTTTTCAAAACCCAAGTATCTCAGCCCTGCCTCTCCTTAGTGTATGATTTATGCTGCCTTCTCTGTTGCGGCTGAGATCTGTTTTGGGTTTTTCTATTACTGTGATCTCTCTATTTCTACATTCCTTAGCACTACATTTATTACATTTTTACATGTGTCCGTTGTGTTATATCTGATGGGTCTTGCCCTGAAATCTTGAACTTTGAAGAACTTTCCCCATAGGTTTGCCCTCAGTTCTGGGGATTGTTTGGCCTCAGGCCACTTCGCTGCTTCTCTCTCAGCACTCAGCACTTTCATTGTGCATCATCCAAGGGCAACAGACTCAAATCAAATTGCCTTAGGTGCAAGAGGATTCTTGGCTGTTAATAAGGAAAGCAGAATGGGAGCAAGAGAGAGGTGTGAGGGATGAGAATTTACCTCATGGGTACAATGCACGCTATTTGGGTGTTGGGTACACGAAAAGCCCAGACTTTACCACTTGCAATATATCCATGTAACACAACTGCATGCATATCCCCTAAATCTATAAAAATAAAAAAATGTAAAAACTAAGAAAAGCAAGGAAAAGAATCAGCAAAGCAGCTGCCAGTGACTATAGCACAAGAAGATGAAATCATGGCCAGGCCCAGAGGAGCAGGTAATGTGGGTTGCATGAAGCCTGTGATCCCCCTGTGAGGAGGTAATGGGAGAAAAACCCCTCACAGAGCACATATGGCCCAGGATCTGGTGAGGAAGGAAAGGGAACAATGGGGAAATACCCACATAAACCTTGAGAGATTTCTGTGAGTAACTCTTATGAAAATTCAAGAGAATGATAGAACTGTCTTCACCGATTAAAAGTTTCAGATAAACTTGAATAATCTAAACCTTTAATACAATATAAACTCTATGAGCATAGTTTAGTAAGTTATACGATTATTGTAGCCAAATAGATATGAGATGAAAATAAGATGATTTAAATTCCGAGTATAATCACATTTTGGATAATAGTTTGGAAGGAGATTTACATAAATGATTATTGCAGTGCACTCTTTCATACGTTATACTCCTGAAAAGGAGGTGAGGAGAAAGAGGGCTCAACATATTGCAGTCTCTTCATGTACAAACAAGGAGTAGAAATTTAACTGGCACAGAAAAATGCCTAAAAGCAAAAATTCCCTACGACAGGAATACTGATTACTGTTGGCCATCTATGTAGGGGCTTTACTTGAGGACAAGGGCTATGATTTCTCCAAAGTAGGGGCTAAGGGAAGCCCATGTTGTCAATGAGTACTTCTTGCTTATACCAGGGTGTTTCTCACCCAGAAGTCATCATCCTGCTTACAAAGACTCTTTTATCTCTCTTTACCATCTCCTGTCTTTGTCCTAAAACAGAAAGAGGCTATGGAAGGAATATATATATATGTATATCTATCTATATCTAGATATGTATATCTAGATATATCTACCAACTTCTCACTCCTCATAAAACCCAGCCAGCAGGATACTCAGCAAGTAAACATAGCTGGAATTTTTAGAATTTTTAGAGTTCATTCAGTTTAATTTTTCTAGCACTCATAATTATCTAGAAAGGATTTTACCATTACCTTGAAAATTGTCTTAGTACTTCCTATTTACCATAAGGCAGAAGGTTAAAGAGAAACACATATGCAGCCTCTTTATGCCACGAAGTTTATAAACTCATGTTTTTCCTGCCAATAAAAAGAATTATTTTATAATTTTGCTTTTATAGCCATTAGTTCTCCCACTACTTTAAACCAAAGGTTATTGTGGGTTAGCAGTGATTTCATTTATGCACGTAATTAATTATGTCTCTTTCTAGCAGACGGTTGTTTCAGATAATGGTTCATAGTAAATCTTTTTAACAATCATATTATTAGATTACAGAACTGGTGGCCAGCACTACCACAGGATGCTGGAAGTTAGCTTTAAACAACTGTTATCATTAACTAGAACAAGATACTTTAGGCAATATTTTTTTGAAATCTACATTTTGAGGCTTCGCTCTTTTTAATCATGGACAGTCTTGAGACATTCTCTCCAGCAGTTCTCTCAGAAACAGAGGCCATTGTGCAATGACCTTATTATGGTGTGTACCAAATGAGGGTGCCTCTTGCCAAGTTGGCACAATACCAGTGTTAGGAGTACATGACTCTGAAGTAAAAATACTAATTTTTCAAGTTGTTTTCATACAATCTTCTTCTTTGTTTTTTAAAAATATTTTCAACTTTAATTTAGATTTTTGGGGGTACATGTGCAGTTTTGTTACATGGGTATATTGGGTGAAGCTGAGGTTTGGAGTTTGAATGACGCTGTCACGCAGGTAGTGAGCATAGTACCCAATCGTTAGTTTTTCAACCCTTGTCCCCTCCCTCCCTCCTGCCTCTAGTAGTCCCCAATGTCTATTTTTGCTGTCTTTATGCCCATGAGTACCTAACGTTTCGTTCCCACTTATAAGTGAAAACATGTGGTATTTGGTTTCCTATTCCTGGATTAATTTGCTTATGATGATGGCCTCCAGCTCTATCCGTGTTGCTGCAAAGGACATGATTTTGTTCTTTTTACGGCTGTATAGTATTCCATAGTGTATACGTACCACATTTTCTTAATCCATTCCACTGTTGACAGGTCCCTAGGTTGACTCCATGTCTTCGCTATGGTGAGTAATGCTGCAATCTTTTTTTTGCATGTGTTTTTTTGGTATAATGATCTATTTTCCTCTGGATATATACCCAACAAGGGGATTGCTTGGTTGAATGGTAGTTCTTTTTAAAGGTTTTAATGGTAATTCTTTGAGAAATCCTCAAACCGCTTTCCATAGTGGCTGAACCAATTTACATTTCACCAATAATGAATAAATATTTCCTTTTCTCTGCAGCCTCGCCAGCATCCGTTTATAAACCTTTTTTAAAGAGCCAAAGGCACTATATCAATAGCAATACATTTTCCTTACAGTAGGATTAGTTCATTTTAGTTCATCAAGCACTTATTATTGATTAGCCAGATACTGTCCCTGGTGATGGAGACCCAAAGAGGCATCCATAAAATGTGGGCCTTGTAGTTCAGTGATTCTCAAACTTTAGTATGTATAAGAATTATTTTGGGGGCTTACTAAAAATGTTTATTTCTGGTCTTTGTCCCCATAGATACGAATTCAGACAGTCTATATTTTAATAAGATATTCCAGATAATTCTAGTGTAGACATTTCTCTGGTATCTTTTAATGAATGTTTAAGGAAGAACTTAAATTTTGGGATCTGATTGATCAGGCACTGGCTTCCCATGTATCTGTGTGATCATATGTCAGTTTCTAGTTCCTAAACTCACTGAACCTGTTCCCTTATTAGTAAAATTCGTAATGCAGAATTATTGAGACTATTGAATGAGAAAATATATAAAAAGTACTCAGCAAACGGTCTTGTTTGGAATAGAAACTCACCAACTGGATGTCTTGCTAGGATTAACAGGCAAATCTAGACCAGCTTTACTAGTTTTGTGGAATCCAATTGGGAAATGTTCAAAGTAGGAATCTGGGGATAATTGAGGAGTGTAGGAGAAATTGACTTAAGATGAAAGGCAAGAATAATTCAGCATTTACAAATGCATAAAGTTAAAAGGTTTAGAATGGTCATGGAAAGAGACTTAGCTGAAGGGCATAAAGAAGGCACTGGTGACCAAAATGCAATAGATGATTGGATTATTTGATGCCAGTAGACAAAGAAAAAGGAAATTGCAACAGTCTTCTTAATAAAAAGCAAGGAAGATTACTGGTCACTCCAGTGTGTTGGAAAGAACATTCATTTTTAGAAATTTAAATTCATTTAAAAATATAATTTCAGTAAGAGCAAAATAAATTATTCTTTTGCCCTTTGTTGATATACAAAAGAGAGAGAAAAAAAGAAAAACACCCAAGGAATATTGTCTCCAAAGAGCAAAGAAACAAAAAAAATAAGGACTTGGTGAAGAATAGGGACCATCAAATGAGGGGTCCAGATCCTGGGGTCGTTATTATTTTCAAAAGCCATGCACTGTGTGGAAAATGATGAACTATATCTATTTATCAAAGCATTTTAATGGCCTTACGAAGTAAAAAATTATTAAACCAAATGTTATTATTTCACTGCACTATTTTTCATTTCATTTTATACTCAACATTTTTATGTTATATGGGACATATGAAGCAATAAAGGTATATGCAAAATCAATTCAAGTGAATTTACTGGAAAATACCTTAGTTTTATAAATTGCTGATCCAAATTTTGGACCCCAAAGTCAAGGGCTAGATATTTTTTAAGTTGAAACAGTAAAACCCATATCACCCTAACCAGTCTAGAGAGCTTTAAGCTATGCACAAATAGCCAGTGAGCCAAAGACTGCCAAAGCCAATCAGAAAGCCTCCCCACAAGCCCCTCCCCAAATCCTACCTCATAAAAAATTCCACCTTAACAGAACAGTCACCAATCAAAGACTTTCTTACGACTTCCTCCACTCACTCCACAAAACCCCCTCTCCTTTTCAACCCTTTGTAGTTTACCAGAACCAAAGTGACCGTAGCTGGCTTTCTTACCAGTACAAGCTTTGCATAAATGGCCTCTGATTAATTCCGTGTGCAGTTTTCATCCTTTTGACATTTTGAATAAGGCTTAATTTTAAATCACAACTTAGTCATGGGCATACTGTGATAGCATTTTGCTTGAGATCACAAAACCTGTGTCGCAGTAATATCCCTAGAGACATTTACAAGCACGTCACAAAAGGTGTACACATGTCCTTTCAGCAAGTTACCTCCCCTGTTAAAAACAGAATATAAAATTCTTCACTCTTGTAGAAAATAGAACTCTACAGAGAACATCTCCATTTGGGAGGCTTGGCTTGTTTTGCAGGGCTGTGTCAGAACTTCACTGAATGCTAGGTTGTTTCCGAGTTCACTGCTACAGCCTGGGTCTTGCCAACTCCTTCCCTTTATAGTAAGCAAGTCTTAGTATAAGAGGAGAGGTATAGTTAAATGAAGAATAAAGCAGAAATCAAATAATGATTTTTGAAGAAGTAGATTAATATTTTCCTGACTCATTATGATGCTTTATAAGTATTTATTTAAACAAATACTTTGGTTACTAGTAAGAAGAGTATACATCTTTTATGTTCAAATTAAGCTAATTTCTCCCAGTGATTATAATGTGAAACAGGTAGGGGTTGAGATGGAGAGCACTTGCAGAGCTAACGTCACCTACGTTGGTCAATGAACCAGATATTTAATGCAGTTTGGTGGATTCCTGAAAGTCTGCTCTCCTAGAATTTCTCCTACACTAAATAGCTAGGATGACTAAAACTTAGAATATTGGAGAAGTAGGCATTTGAGAATCCTGGTGAATAGATTGTATTTATTTTAGAGTGTAATTAAAAAATATCAATATGTTCTCAGAAAGTATGACACATTATTATGTTAGCACCAATTAATCCTTAATATAGATTTGTTTATCAAACTAAGAGTTTGAAGATATGATTCTGGGGTGATGAGAGTAGTTACTCAAAGAGAGAGAGATTATAAAAGAGCTGAAAGTGAGGGTGGAAGACAAAATTTACTCATGTCTAAATTTAGGGCAAAGTTGCCAAAAGCTTTTCTCTACATTGTTAATTATATGTAGTTTTTCCTTTTTTGAGAAATATTTGAAATCTCTTCTTTCATTTTCTCTTTTCTTCTCTCCTCCTTTTCTTCGCTTGTCTTCGTCCTTTCTTTTCTTCCTTTTCTCTTTCCTTTTACATTTACTTAGAGTATACCCTTAACAATTAAACATCCTCTTAAGGTGCAAAGTTGAAAGGCCTACTGGCTAGATTCAGCATCTGTTAATCTGATAGACCAAAATAGTTTGAAGAACTTTGGCAGACCTCACTGGGGAGAATGTAAGATGAGTTGGTCACCCAGCTCACCTCAGGAGAAAATGTTTAGCAGAAAACATGACCTGAGAGGATGAGCAAGCTCCACCCTGATCACAGCAGGCCTGGCTGCAGTTTCATTACACGGCAAGCCAACTTGTCTGGAACCTAAGGAACAGACCATTAAACGAGGTCAGCAGCTATGAAAAAAAGGAATTTTGCAAAGGAAAAATACCTCAACCTTTCAGCATAGTGCAGTAAATGCTGGGAATCAAAATAATGTAAGAGGAACCCTAAAAATGGATTTATTAACGATTGCTAATACTTGTTACACACACGGTTTCAGGTACTGTTTTAAGAATTTACATGTCTTAACTCATTTATTTCTTGCAACAATTCTATGAAGTAGGTATTAATCTTATCTCCATTTTATAGATGAATCACTCATTGATATTAAAAATAGTGCAATGACTCTTGTGCATGTCTCATGGTGGTCTGTGTGAGAATTTTTTAGGGTATGTACTGAGGAGTGGAATTGGTGGATTGCAGAAGATGCGCATCTTCACCTCACTAGATAAGATCAAATTGTCCTCCAGAGCAATTGCACAATTTTACCCTCCCAACAATACACAAGATCTCTCATTGCTCCATATGGTCAGGCTTTTAAACTTTTGTCAATTTCAGGGGTTGAAATTGCATCTCATTTACTTTTGTGTTTCATTGATTACTAATGCTTTTTCATATTCCCATATGTTTATTAGCCATTTTTCCCTAGGAATTATTTTTTAGTATTTGCTCATTTTTATTGAGTTGTACTTTTTTTTTTTTTTTTTTGGAGACAAGTTCTCACTCTGTCTTCCAGGCTTGAGTGCAGTGGCATGATCTCCGCTCACTGCAGCCTCTGCCTCCGACTCAAGCAATTGTCTCACATCAGCCTCGCAAGTAGCGCACCACCATACCTGGCTAATATTTGTATTTTTTTTGTAGAGACAGACTCTCGCTGTGTTGCCCAGGCTGGTCTCGAATTCTTGGACTCAAGCGATCTACCTGCTTTGGCCTCCCAAAGTGCTGGGATTACAAGTGTGAGCCACTGCACTCAGCCTTGTGCTGGTTTAATTGATTATACAGCTGACCCTTGAACAACATGGTTCTCAATTGTGTGGGTTCCTTTATAAACAGGTTTTAAAAAACAAATACATTGGAAACATTTTTTGAAGATTTGTGACAATTCGAAAAAACTTCATAGACTGACTGTATAGCCTAGAAATATTGAAAAAGAAATTAAGAAAAAAAATAGGTATGTGATGAATACACAAAATATATGTGGATGTTAGTCTATTTTATCATATAGTACCATAAGATATACATATATTTATTATATAAAGTTGAAATTTATCTAAACACATATACATACTTACAGACTATACGTGGTATCATTCACAGTCAAGAGAAATATAAACAAATGTAAAGAGGCAGTGTTAAATCATAATTGCATAAAATAAATTTTAGTACATATTGTACTGCTGTAATGATTTCACAGCCACCTACTGTTCCTGTTGCATGAGCTTATGTTTTGTGAGTATCCACTTGAAACCTCTTCGTGTGAGTGGTTTGTCTCTCCAGTAAATTGCATATCATGGTTAAAAAGTGATCTCTTGTTGTTTGTGCGTATTTTTCACTATGTTTAGTGCAATAACATAAACTTTCAATAATAACACCATGGGACCCATACGAAATGTCACTAGTGATGCTGAAAGTGCTACTAAGGAGCAGAGAAAAGTAATGGCATTACAAAAAAAAGTTGAATTGCTTGATATCTGCCACAGATTTGGTTTGCAGCTGTGGTTGACCTCCATTTCAAGATAAACAAATCCAGCCTAAGGAGTATTGTAAAGAAAAGAAACAGAAATTCATGAAACTATTGCTTCAGCCAGGCAAGCATGTACAAAAATCTTGCACTTTTGGTAAAATACCTTTTTATCTATTATTGAAAATACTGCTTTTTGTGGGTGCAGGATTCTTATAAGAAAGGCATACCTTTAGCCTCCAATATGACTAAGAAAAAGCAAAGTCATTATATGATATCTTAAAGAAAAATGAAGGGGAAGTATCTAAAGCTGGAGAATTCAATGACAGCAATGGATGGTTTGACAATTTGAGAAAGAGATTTGGCTTAAAAAATAACAAGATAGCAAAAGTAACTTCTTCTGACCAAGAGCTAGTAGACAAGTTTCCAGATGCTATTAAGAAAATCGTTGAGGAGAAAAGACGTCTACTTGAACAAGCTGATAATGCAGATGAAAGTGCCCTATTCTGGAAAAGAATGCCACAAGGGACATTTGTTAGGAAGAGAAGCAAGAGCCAGGATTTAAGGTAGGAAGAAATAGACTAACTCTACTCTTTGATAGAAATGCAGTCAGCTTTCTAATCAAGATTGCCCCTATTTACAAAACTGTTAATCCCTAAGCCTTGAAGGGAAAAAATAACCACCAGTTGGCAGTCTTTTAATCATACAACAAGAAGGCCTGGACAATGAGAACCCTTTTTCTGGATTGGTTTCACTGGTGCTTTGCTCCTGAAGTCAGGAAGTATCTTGCTATTAAGGGACTGTCTTTTACTGCTTTTTTTTTGATATTGGACAATGCTCCTGGTCACTCAGAACACCATTTCTACCCCAAAGCCATTAAAGTGCTCTCCTTGCCCCCAAACACAATATCTGTAATTTAGCCTTTGGCTCAGGGCACCATAAGGACCTTTGAGGCTCATTACATACACTATTCTACAGAAAAGATTGTCAACAAGAGAAAAAGATTGTCAAGAGAGAACCTCGAGAGAGACAACATCATGAAAGTATGGAAAGATTACCCCATTGAAGACGCCATCATTGTTATAGAAAAAGCTGTGAAAACCATCAAGTTGAAACAATACATTGCTGCTGGAGAAAACTGTGCAGACATTGTGCTTACTTTCACTTTCACTGGATTTATAACAGAGACACTCAAAGAGATCATGAAAAAGGTTGTAAATACGGCAAACAAGATGGGGGAGCAGTGGTTGTGGTGAAGGGTTTTAAGATATGAATCTTGGAAAAATTCAAGAGCTAATAGACAACATACCAGAGGATTAAGAGAAAATGACTGGATGGAGATGAGTGCTTTTGAACCAGTGCCAAAGAGGAAGATGTAAAAGCAGTGCCAGTAAAATAGCTTGATATTAGACAATCTGGCAGAAGGGCTCCAATTATTCAAGACTGCTATCGACTTCTTTTACAACATGGACCTTTCTATGATACAGGCACTGAAACTAAAGGAAATGGTGAAAGAAGGATTGGTACTGTATGAAAACATTTTTAGAAAAGTGAAAAAGCAAAAAGTGAGACAGAAATTATGATTTTTTTCATAAAGCTACACCAAGTGTTCCTGCCTTTCTTGCCTGTGCTTCTGCCTTCTCCATATTTGCCATCCATGAGACAGCAAAACCAACCCCTCAGATTTCTCCTCTTCGGTGTACTCAATGCGAAGATGACAAGGATGAAGACCTATAGGAATAATTCCCTTTCACTTAATGCAGAATAAATATATTTCTCTTCCTTATGATTCTCTAAATAACTTTTTTTCTTTAGCTTACTTTATTGTAAGAATACAGTGTATAATATATATAACACACAAAATATGGGTTAATTGACAGTTTATATTATTGGTGAAGACCTCCAGTCAATAAATTAACAGTTGTTAAGTTTTTATGTAGCCAAAGTTATATGTGGATTTTTGACTGCATGGGGTCAGTGGTGCCCCAAACCCCTATGTTGTTCAAAGGGCAACCAGGCATGATTATGTGCTTTAGCTACTAATTTTCTGCTGATTTTATGTAGGACAAATGTCCTTTCTCAGTCTTTCTCCCTTCCTCCTTCCCTCTCCATCTCTCTCCTCCTTTCATAATGCTTTTCAATGTACCTTAGTTTTAAATTATAATATAATTTATCAGTCTTTTCCTTAAAGGCTTATTCTTTCTATCCTGGAGACCTAAAATATTTTCCTATAAATAATAATCTCATCTTCATCATGTCCAAAGTTCTCATATGTACATGGCTCTGATTCTGAGATCTTTTCTGATAACCCCTTCTTCCTCCTGCTCCTACTTTTCCTCCCCCTTCACCTTCCTCTCCCTCTTCCTCTTCTTTAAATCTTCCCAATGTGTCAATACCACAGTCTCAATTGCTTTTACTTTATAGCAAGCCAAGATATTAATAGAGCAATTATCCATTCCTTATAATTTTTCTTCAGTATTATACTTATTTGTTCTGAATCTTATCATTTTCTTCTCAATATTTTACTTGCTATTCTTGGATCTTCCTTCATTTTTATACATGTGATAATTGGTTTTGTTAACTTCAATGAATTGACATTCTGTGGATTTGAATGTAACTGAATGATTTAATAGATTAACCTGGAGGTATAGCTCTCCATTTATTTTGATCTTCAATGTTTTCCAATAACATTTTATCAGTTATTCTTTATATCTTTTGTTAGATTTATCTCTGATATCTTATTATTACTATTATAAATGGAAGATTTAAGATATTTTATTTTCTAGCTGTTTGTTACTTGCATATGGGAATGTAATTGATGTTCTGCGATGGTTTTTAGGCAGAACATGCATCCAGCAACATTGTTAAAATCTCTGATTAATTGTAGTATTTAGCTGTCAGTTCTCTTGGGAAAGTGTCAGTTTTATTTTACTACTTCTCATATGTATTTCTATATTTTTTAGATCATATAAATATACAAAACCTATCTGTGTATCTATCATCTATATTCTTATTCTTGTCTTACAGAACTAACTAGAACATGTAATACAATATTATATAGTATTATTGATAGTGAGTATCCTTAGATTTAACCCAGGGAATATACTTCTAAAGTTTCACTAGTGTCATCTTTGCTGTAGGGAAATGGGAAATTTCCTCCTATGTTTGGATAGTTTAGATCAGGCTGTATCAACAAATGACCTTAATATTTCAATGGCTTTTAAAGAAAGGTTTATGTTTTACTTATACTTTTCCTCCCTTAAGGGTTAGCTGTGGCTCTATTCCCATCACCTAATGCCAGGAAAAAAGATGACGGAGCTGGCCTTGTCTATTACAGTACCAGCTACATGGCTGGGTAATCAGTTCATGATGACTAGTGTGATGGCTTCTAAAGGTTTTACTTGGAGTAGAGAACACATCTCTTCTGCTTACATGTCATTAACCAAAGGAAGTTCTACCTGATTAAACAGGCTGAGAACATATAATCCTCCCTTAGGGATGGAGCATCATAATAAGAGACTGAAAATATTTTGAACACTAATATAATTTCCAACAATGAGTAGATTCAATTTCATTAATAGCTATGTCTGTTTAAGTTTTATGTGCACATGTATGTTCACTGCAGCAGTATTCACAATAGGAAAGACGTGGAATCAACCTAGGTGCCCATTACTGATAGACTGGATAAAGAAAATGTGTTACATATACACTACGAAATACTATGCAGCCATAAAAAAGAAGATCATGCCCTTTGCAGGAACAAAGATGGAGCTAGAGGCCATTATCCTTAGCATACTAATGCAGGAACAGAAAACCAAATACCCCTTCTCCTCACTTATAAGTGGGAGTTAAATAATGGGAAAACATGAACACATAGAGGGGGACAGCAGACACTGGGGTCTATCAGAGGGTGGAGGGTAGGAAGAGGGAGAGGATCAGGAAAAATAACTAATGGGTACTAGACTTAATACATGGGTGATGAAATAATCTGCACAACAAACCCCCATGACACGAGTTTACCTACATAACAAACCTGCACATGTAGCCCTGAACTTAAAATAAAAGTTAAATTTAAAAAGGTTTTATAAGGCATTTTGCCCACAATTTCAAATTTAGTGACATGAAGTTGTTATTTTCTCCTCCTTTCTTTTTTTAAACCTGAAGATGAATTATCTGAATAAAGAAGTAAAATTTCTCCAAGTCTAAAAAGCCTTATTTGAATAATCAATGTCTGTTCACTTAGGGAAAAGCTTTTCTGCATGACAATTGTTACCTTAGAAAGATAACTTCTTGGCATTCACCTGTCTTGAGTCTGCTCATAACTATTGTGATGAATACAGAAAAGTTAAAAAGCTAAAAACACACACTCTTTTTCTTGATGTGAAAACTTTGCCCTTGATATTTTTGATATGAGGGCCTTGGGTATTGGAATATTATCTTCCAAGACCAACATTATTATAGGGGAGGATACTAGGAATCTGGAGTGGTCCAAGGCTATGACTGATTGAGAAAATGATTTATTTTTAGAAAGAATAGGAAAGCAAAAAGGAAGACATTGAAAGATTCATTTGTTAAAGAATATATATTATCACTATAGGGTTGTGTATACTAGCACAGTGATGGTAAGTGGTGTGTGTGTGTGTGTTTGTGAAAAGCAAGAGTTTAGAAATTATAATAGTTACCAGAGGCTCATTTGTAGAAGGCTGGGTGCAACTTTTCTGCTGTGTCAGGCTGAAGAAGAGTCCAGTGCTTTCATGGTGTTCCTGGGCATAATGTTCTTGTTAAGAATTAAATAAAATTTCCTCGGATTTTGTGACGAAGATTAATGTCTGTCTTCTTTGCATAACCCAGAAATCTAAAGTGCTCTGTCAGAGTAGAGGACCTTGGTATGGCAAGGGAGCTTCCAACAAAAATATTTGCCTCCCAAAGACTGAGATTAGTGTTTTCCATGTTCTTCTTTCTCATCTGTTTTATTTTTTCTTTTGTGGACATAATTGGGGGCCAGCTTATTTAATTATGTGTGTTATATTAAACTTCTAGTAGAAACCATTTTGAACATTTGCCTTAAATGATTTACCTTAATTTTTAAAAATGAGGTAAATTTAAAAGACTCTTCAAGTCTTTTAAAGAAATTTTTTAAAAAAATTCAAATGTCATTATGTGAAAACTACTAAAATATTTGGAGGTCCAGTGGAAAAATCCCCGGAGTAAGAGTCAGAGCACTTGGGCCCAGAGTCTTAATAAGAACCTTTCTACTTATGGGACTTTGGCAAATAGTATAATCTCCTGTGTCCCACTATACCCAGTGGTTAAAAATAAGTGGGTGGGACTATGTGAAATTAACTGAGCAGTTTTCATTTGGGTTTCTAAAATAATTTATATCCTTACTGTAAGCATTTCTCTTTAATGTAGGTCAATGTCTTCAAATGTAAGAACTTGGAAGTAGGTGGAAAAGAAAAAGTGTATTCCTGTAATTAAAGTCAAAATAGTTTTGGAACAGCTAGCACAGTCTGTAATTCCTTAGCACATCAGTTCTTCCACTGGCTGACTTTTGCCTTTCTCTCCTGTTACCTTCTTTTCTTGTACCGAGCTAGTGTACTTGTAAATTTACCAAATAAAACTCACTGTTTCATGCCTACAAGCCTTAACACACATAATTTTATCTGCTTTTAATGCTCATCTTTATTTTATCTGTCTTGCAAGTCCTTAGTCTTTAACAGCTCAAGTCTTCTCAGTCTCCCTCATGAGCAATGTTTACTAGTTTATTTTATTATTATTTATTTCTATTGATGTATAACATTTGTACGTGCTAGTTTATTTTGTGTCATAAATGTTATCCAGTATATACTTCTATTGTGTCCTTTATTGTGGACTTATTTATTAATTGTGGAAAAGGAGAATGTAAATAAATTCTTAGCATAACATCTAGCACGTAAGTTGTACACAATAAGTGCTGCCCATTATTATTAAGATTATTATTCATTGGTCTTTTGAACTTCTTGAGGACAGCTATTAGCATGGGCTATTTTTACACTTTTAATAACACACAGAGGCTGGCACATGCTAGAAGCTCAAAAATTTTTGTTGAATTAATTATTTGAAAGCTTTAGAAGCCAAAATTCCTTCTTTGCTTTATTAACTCTGTTCATTCATTTTAAATTATTGGCTTTATGATTTAAGCATTTCAATTTGAAAGAAAATAATTAAGATTTATTTTTATTTCTAGATTCATAAACAAACAATTTCCACAGGGAGTGACCAGAGAAAATATATCTGTTACCTCATTTAAAATGAACAGCATTCCCATAGAGATGATTTCCGATGCCTTCCTAAAAGAAAACAAAGTCTTTGCTGTTTGTTTTTTGCTTTTTTTTAAACATGATATTAGTTTTCTATTTTTATGTAGCAATTTGCTACAAATTTAATGACTTACAACAATGCTCATTTATTATTACACAATTATGTAAGTTAAAAATCCAGGTAGACTCAGCTGGGTACTCTGCCTAGGGTCTCGAAAGGCTGAAATTAAGAGGGCAACTAATCTGGGCTTTTTTCTGGAGGCTGTGGGAGGCAATCCACTTCCAGGCTCCTTCAAGTTGTTAATGTCTTAATTTAATTTATTGTAACTTAATTTAGGAGAGCTAAGTAATTAAACATGAGGCCAAAGCACATAAGAAAGCGGCAGCCCTTTGTTGCAAATACCCACACACTCTCCGGCGAGGTTCCCTGTTCCTCACCCTGTTCCTCAGGTGCCGGGGGCCAGGGAAGTTGCGCAGGCGCTCTCCGGTGAGGTTCCCCGGTCTACGAATGCCGGGCGGAAGAAGTCACGCCGGCTCCTGCCCTTGGGACTTTTATGCTTTGGTACTGGAAGGGGGTGGGCAGTGGGCGGGATAAGGGCGTGTCGGGGGCGTTCCCTAGGTTCCGTCAGGTAAGTCTCCGTCTCTTCCGATTGACGTCACCTGGCGCATGCTCGGTTGATCTGCATCTTCCTGGGCGCGGGCTGCATTTTCCCCTGCGCGGGTAAGTTGGTGATGAAGAACCTGGAAACAACAGGTACTGCTCTATCTTGTTCACCTTCCTGCATTTTGTCCCTTCTCTCTCACCCAGACAGTTAACAGAATTCATTTCCTTGTGGTTGTAGAAGTGAGGTCCCTGTTCCCTTGCTAGGAGTTGGTTGGAGGTTGTGCTCAGCACTAGAGGTTACCCACATTCCTTGGCTCATGCCCCCTCTGTCTTCAAATTTAGCAAAAGCACACTGATGCCTTCTTCTGACATCCCCTTCCGCCACCAGGTAGAAAAGTTATCTCCTTTTGTGATTATGTTAGGACTTGTGTGATTAAATTAGGCCAAGCCATATAATGCCCCTATCTTCAGCTCAGCTGTGCTATGCCATTGTGTAAACACAGGAGTGATATATTATCATATTCATATGTTCTGGGCATTAGAACAGGACATCTTTGAGGGACCATCTTTCTGTCTACTACAGCCTACCCTTTGACCCTCGCAAAGATTTGCGTCTGTTCCACATGTAAAATACATTCATCCCATTCCAGCGTCCTCAAAAGTCTCATTCCATTATAGCATCAGCTCAAAATTCAAAATATATCATCATTGAAATAATCTATGAAATAATCTAAATCAGCATGAATGGGGTTCCTGAGCACGATGGCATTCCATTTGTGGATCTGTAATATTAAATAAACATTTATTTGTTCCTATCACACAACCGTGGGACAAAAACAGAATAATAATTATAAAAGTGGTTGCTCAAATAGGAGAAAATTGAAAATACAAGGGAGTCAAGGGTCCATGTGTCTTTGCGAGGGTCAAAGGGTAGGCTGTAGTAGACAGAAAGATGGTCCCTCAAAGATGTCCTGTTCTAATGCCCAGAACATATGAATATGATAATATATCACTCCTGTGTTTACACAATGGCATAGCACAGCTGAGCTGAAGATAGGGGCATTATATGGCTTGGCCTAATTTAATCACACAAGTCCTAACAATCATGGGGGTCTAACAACCCCCTTTCATTTTGTAATCTGTTTTTCCCTATAGCCCATGCTGTAAGTATTTCTACTGATATAGATATCTCATCCCATTAGACAGATCTCAAGACCACAAATCATTTTGAGATATCTTTTTTCTATCTTTGGCTTTTGGTGAAATGGCTGAGGTACAACACCTTTAAGCTTCTTAGAAGTTGTTTGACTTGATTGAGAAGATCTGTAAAGTAATTTTTAATCTCTTGTGACTTCATATTCTTTTTGATCTAAGATTTGATCAAAGTGTTGCCTATCTACACAAATGGCTTTTTCTCTATGCTACACTTTCAAAAGCAATTTCTTAATTTTAGTAGCTTTTGCTGTCAGAATAGGCTGAAATTTTCCCAAATCATCAAATTCTGTTTGCTTTTTGTTTAACAGTTCTTCCATTAATTTATATATTTCCTCTTACATTTTACCATAAGGTACAAAACCAGGCAGTACCTTTAACATCTTGCTTGAAAACCTCCTCAGCTAAATAAATAACTTTATCATCTACAAGTTTTGCTTTCTGCATACATTCAGGAAAAAATTCTGTCAAGCTTTTGGCCACTGGAGCATTATGATCCCTTTTCCTTGATTTTCAATAACATGTTCTTCACTTCATTCTAAGCCTTCTCAAGCAGTAAGTTTAACATCCGTGGTTTAACTAAGAGTTTGTTAAAGCAAATGTAGGCTTTATCTGTCAGGATTCTTAAAAAGTTATTCTCAAGCTTCTTTTGGCCTCTAACACTGACTAATTCCAAAGACACTCCAACATTTTGTATATTAGTTATGACAACCCCCCAACTCCTGGTACCAAAATCTATGTTAGTTTTCTATTGCTTTCTAACAAATTACCACAAATAAAATGACTAAAAACAACAAAAATTTATTAGCTTAAAGTTCTGTGATCAGAAGGCCAGCATGCTAAACATTCTGCCTAGGATTCTCTATGGCTGAAATCAAGATATTGGTTGGATGGGCTCTTATCTAGAAGATCTGGAGAAGAATCTGCTTCTGAGGTCATTAAGGTTGTGGGTAGAATCAGTTCCCTGTGGTTGTAGGACTGAGGTTCTGGTTTCTTTGCTGACTGTTAGCTGGGGACTGCTCCCTGCTCCTAGAGGTTGCTTGCATTCTTTCTTATGTGTACCTTCCATCTTTAGACTTTTAGTGATGTGGTGACTTTTTCAGGCTTTGATTCTGTCCAATCTCCTCTCCTACCTTTTACTTCTGCTTTTAACAGGCTTGTGTGGTTAGATGATCTCTTTCTCTTAAATAATCTTTGTATTTGAGATGAACTGACTTACAACTTTAATTACATCTGAAAACTCCCTTCAAAACAGAGCCTAGTTTAGTGTTTAGTTGAATAAACAGAGGCTTAAAAAACTTTTTTGAGGCGTGGGTGATCTTTAGACTTCTTTCTACTACAATGATTACTAGAGAATTGATTTACATAAATCAATTTGAAGTCAAGATATACAACTTTTTATTGAATACGAAGTTTTTAATCTATATTAAATGTATCCATTATAAGCATCATATTTAACACTTCTCCAGTTTTATTAATTCCATACTTCTCTCTGGACATACAATCAACATTCCTTAAAAACTCACAGAACAATTTTTTTTTTTTTTTTTTGAGATGGAATCTCGCTCTGTTGCCCAGGCTGGAGTGCAGTGGCTGGATCTCAGCTCACTGCAAGCTCTGCCTCCCTGGTTTACGCCATTCTCCTGCCTCAGCCTCCCGAGTAGCTGGGACTACAGGCGCCCGCCACCTCACCCGGCTAGTTTTTTGTATTTTTTAGTAGAGACGGGGTTTCACCGGGTTAGCCAGGATGGTCTGGATCTCCTGACCTCGTGATCCGCCTGTGTCGGCCTCCCAAAGTGCTGGGATTACAGGCTTGAGCCACCACGCCCGGCACAATTTTTATCTTACTAATAGGTTTCCTTGAAATTGTCTCTTATGATATCTTCAATGATTTAAAAATTTTGACCTAATTGTAGAGCTTCGTTATCTTTGAATGTGAATGTGTTCTTCATATCTTAGTATAAGAAAACAGAGAATCAGATTATCAAATCAAACTAAGATAAATTAAACATTTTAGCTGGTATGACACTTTACTAATAATTTCAAATAGCCTTAGTTTTCATATCAGAAGTCTGTTATTTGCAGTTTCAAATATTAGTCTGGATCATCTTTTTTCTTACATAAAGGGAGAGAATATATTGCCGATTATTTGCTTTCCATAGTACATAAACATTTAAAAGATGAAATACCAGTGGTGTACTTTTCTGTAAAGAAATAGGCTTCTCCAAAATTTCTTTCTTTTTTATTTATTATATACTTTGTGTTCTGTGGACCAGAGGCTAACTCATTAACACATGCATGTGCATGTGTGCATGCATGTGAGTATACACACACACACGCACACACACACACACTTCAAGCACACTGATATTGTTAGGAGAGAATAATGGAGCCAGTGACAGGGCTTAGCAGAAGTGGCATGTAAAGAAACTGCATTTTGGGAAAAGGTAATAAGAATGTAGACATGACATGGCGTACTCAATATGCATTTTCCTTTTTATACTCAGAAAATTCAGATATTTGGGGTGGGGGAAGCAGCAGTGTATTCAATTCAAAACAAAATTCCAGTCCCTTTTGCCAATAACAACGGCCATGTAACCCAGTTGTGGACAATGATTGACAGGTAGAAGTGAGGCCTCTGGGAAAGCCCCTTGCAATGGGGTCCGATTCAGCGGGTGTATGTTTTTGCCTTTCTTCATTATGGATTGGTTCCAGATGTGGAGCATCATCTTATGGCCACAAAGCCACTCTGAGAGAAGTATGAAGAGGAATGAAGAGACTGTATCCATGACGTCTATGAGCTCCTGAACTAATACCAGAAAGTGCCTATCTCTGGACATCTCACGATGTGAGAAAAAACACAACATATAATTTGTTTAGGCCGTTGTTGGCGGGGGAGGGTTGTGTTACTTGGCAGCAGTTCTTCACTCACATAGTAGTTCAGAGTAGTGCCCAGCGGAAATGGTGACATCACCACAATAGAGGAGTACATGAATCCTTGGACCTGCTGAAATACAGTAGTCCTACCTTATTCGTGGTTATGCTGCCGGGTCTCAGTTACACGCAGTTAACTGCAGTCCAAAAATATTAAATGCAAAATTACAGAAATAAACAATTGATAAGTTTAAAATTGTGTCTTATTCTAAGTAGTATTTTGGAATCACAAGCTGTCCTCTGTCTGGGTAAGATAGTTGTATTACCCTATCTGGGTAAGATAGTTGTATTATTAGTTGTTATTAATCTCTTACTGTGTGCAATTTATAAATTAAACTTTATTGTAGGTATGTATGTATAAAAAAATAGTGTATATAGGGTTTGGTGTTTTCTGTCATTGCAATCATCTTTTGAGGGTCTTGGAACATATTCCCTGAGGATAAGGTGGCGACTTGACTTATATGTCTAATGGCATTTGTGGGTAGCAGTTGTCTGTGTGAAAATATAATCTCTTGTACTGGTCTAAGCACTCCTCAGAGGATGTTCAATCTCTGTTTCTAACACATTTTAGCAGGATTCTAAAATACTATGGATGAGTTTAAGCTTTGTATTATGAGAACCAATTAAGCCAATGAGGGCAAAGAAGCATTCAATTTAGATTCTTGCAGCTTGCCATGTAAAGATTATTTTTATTATGAAAGGGAAGTAGGGAATAGAAATCATCTCTTATGAGGAAAAAAAGGGGAAAGGTCCTAAGGAATCCCAGTATGAATTTGCAGCTAGAACTTCAGAAGATTCAGGGCGACCATCCTCCCCCTCAGCATCACAAAAGAGTGTCTTCAGATAGGAGGGGCCGTGACGCAGGAGAATGTAAAAGACCGGTGTGGAGTTGTGTGGAATGTGTCAAGAGCCTGGTAGGAAATACAAAATGGAAAT